>NC_056746.1:1255423252-1255601366 GCF_019279795.1 Protopterus annectens
ATTTATCGCAGTGTCTATGACACAAACTACTTTTCATTTAGTTTCTGAATAAAATCTATTGCATAGTTTGCTGGCTTCTATAACTCAAATGTATTGCTATTTTTTGCTATGCATCACGGTAACAAACTTGCCTCTTGGCATATTAAGGAAATAAGGGAGGTAAGTAGCCCTTTATGGGTGTCTGACTGTATCTGTCTTTTTGTGTTGAATTTAAGTTGCAGTAAATGGCTTTCTTTTATTACAGTTTTTGTTGATGAACTTGCTGAAAAAGAGCATCTTTCCTCTAAGAGGGATTCACACTTGTAGGGAAAGTCTTGGTACCCAACAAAAGTACATACATTTCTTTGCACAAAGGTCTTAAATTATTTTTTTCTAAATCAATATCATGTACTGAGTGACCAAAGTATGAAATCCTGTATCATTGCAGCATCAAGTCATTCAGGTCTGATACGACTGTTGTGAGCTCATTCCAATGTCACTGCTGGCAGATATTCACTTAAGGTGCCATTATGGGATCATGCCTTACTGTTTGGTGTCATGCATATATCTAGTGAAAGCTGATATTAAAGCGTCATGTAGTGTAGATTAGTTAGAAGTTGAAACTTTGGAGTGATGGACGAGAAGTTAGACAGGCATAAACAAAGTTATTATTCTGTTTAATTTTTAAGATTTAGGTATCAGAGTTTTATGGTCTGATATGCAAGGTGAGATGGAGTGTTTGGATAATGCAGTGTTTCAAAAAGATTGATCAGACTTACTGTGACCTGACTGAGGAATTACAGGTAAATATTACCGGTTTAGGCCCTTCTACCACCCATTCTGTAAATTAACTGTGTATTGTCTAGTCAGGGGTATTTTTAGAGAAAAATGCATCTCTCATGATTATTCTATACAAAATGCATATGAACTTACAGTTTCTGCACAAATAAAATGTTAAATACTTGTTAAAAATAATATGCAATATAAAATGCATAATTATGTAAACAATAAATACTTATTGTAGTTTTAAGTGTTTCACAACTGCATTCTAATATGAAGCTTTAAAGTGTATTAACAGATGACTGAAGGTAAAAGTGCTGAAGGGCTTAAGGGATGTACTATGGTCTGCAGAATCTGGAATGCCCAAGAAGGGAGAAAAGTACACAATGTGAAAGAGATTTTGTTTTATGTGAGCTCGGACCTTCTCAGGCTGGGATGGGTAGTTACAAGGGATGTTGGGGAGATAAAATGTTACTGGTACTGAAATTTACAAGGTCAAAAACAAGACTGGTTGTCAAGCCAGGTGGCTTGTGTTTTTCTAAAACATTATTGTTAATAAAAACATGATTGTTAAGTATTCACGTGCAGCACTAAGTGAGAAGCACGAGGATCTGCAAAGATCCTGTTTGCTAATGTAAAAAATCTGCATGCAAGTTACTGATAAAGATTATAAAACCTATGTGGCTTTGCTGCTTGGCAAGATTGATTTTTAAACATTGTGAAGGTAGTCTCCCAATGCTGACACATTTAAATAAAAAGAAAATGTTTTGCACATCCTGAAGAGTTATTTCAGACTCGACTAAATGGTAATTAATGTTATTTATGTACATTTTAAACTGCACATTAAAAGGTATAACTTAGTGGTTCTAAATAGTGGAACATAAAATATGAATAACAGTTGTGGGAAGGTATGAGCAATGGGGTACAAAACACGGACAGATGTTATCAATGTGTGGTACACTTGGCTGTCTATAAAACTGTCAGTTTCTATAATGGACACAAATGAGATCAACAGTATTAAATCTGACATTGTTAGGTCACTTAGAAAATTGGACATAGCCTTATAAATAGTTCCTCGATTTTCAGGTTAGAGTTTCTCTTCTGATCAATAAAGGTTGTCTGGTTGCGAGCAAAAAATGCACTTTGAATGTAAAGGATAGTACAGTTGTGTACCTACCATAAATGTAGATGTTCGAGTGTATTCACTGTTGCAGTCATTACACTTGGGTTATCCTGCTGGCAGGCTACCCTCAGTCAGCCTGAATTCCAAAGTCCTGGTCCGGCGTCGGTTGCTGTCACCTCTTCCCGGACGTCAGTGCGCCAGGGGTATATAAGATGCTGCCGACGCCATTTTCTTCAGTTTTTCTTGCCCCAGATGTCAGGTGCCCCCAAGAAGGTAGGCAATACATATTGCTTTATAAAAACATACAGTAAAAATAAAAACAATACCTTCATCTACAAGCAAATACACCACATAGGTTGTATAGGATAGAGAAGTATAGATAAGTCCCAGCAAAGAAAAGGGGGATGGAGGGTGGGTAACCTGGACTGCAACAGTGAATACACTCTAACATCTACATTTATGGTAGGTACACAACTGTACTAGGTTCATGTTTCACTGTTGCAGTCATTACACTTGGGTTGAATCCCAAAGCAGAGGTAGGGCGGCTGGGTCTAAATAGGATTAGGAGTGGTTATGAGGCCCTGCAGAACTGCAGTGGCAAAGCCTGCTCTGGATTTAGAGTAAAGAGGTAAGTGATGATGCCTGGTAAAAGTGTGCACTGAACTCCAAGTTGCAGCCTCCAAAATTTCCTTGGTTGGTACTCCTCTGAGAAAGGCTGCTGAAGTGGCTGCTGCCCTGGTAGAATGTGGCCTAATATTCTTAGGCACTGACTTGCCATGCTGTGCATAGCAGAAACTAATACAGTGTCCTATTCATTTTGAAATAGTCTGCTTTGAGATAGCCTTTCCTTGTGATCCTGCAGCATATGCTACAAACAGTTGCTGAGTTTTTCTGAAAGCGTTTGTTTTGTCCAAGTAGAAGCGTAGCTGCCTGTGTATGTCCAAAGAGTGCAGAAGTCTCTCCCCTTTATTCTGGGGATTTGGATAAAATGTTGGAAAATGAATCGTTTGGTTAAGAGCCACACTGGATACTACCTTTGGCATAAATGTTGGGTTTGTCCTTAGAGAAACCCTGTCCTGATGAAAAATGATAAAAGGTTCCACTGCCATTAATGCCTGTAACTCTGAGACTCTTCTTGCTGAAGTTATTGCTAGGAGCAGAGCAGTTTTCCATGATATGAATTTTATGTCAGCTGTATTGGCTGGCTCAAAAAGAGGTAGTGTGAGCTTTTCTAAGACAAAGTTGATGTCCCATGTAGGTATCGGTGCTCTCCTTGGGGGTCTTTTGTATTTTGCCCCTCTGAGGTACTGTCTTAGCAGTGGATGAGAGAAAATAGGAGGTTCTGTATTGTAATGAGCTGAAATGGCAGAGGCATGGATTTTAATTGATGAGAAGGATAGGCCTTTGTCCAGCATCTCAGTTAGGTATTGCAAAATCTGAGGAATATTTGGAACAAGTGGTTCAAGTCCTTGTGCCTGGTTCCAAGCACAGAATCTCTTCTATTTTTCTGCATAATATTTCCTGGTGCTGGGCCTCCAAAATGACATCCATAACAGCTTTAGAGAGAAGTGTGTCCTGAGTGGCTATATTATCCGCCATACAGCCAGATTTAAGGTTCTGAGTTGGCTGTACAGGATCTGATTGTTTTGTTGAGTCAGAAGATGAGGAATTAGAGGTAAAGTCCAGGCTGGGCCTTGAGACAAGCTCTTTAGGATTGGGTACCAGTGCTGGCGTGGCCAGTCTGGGGCAATCAAAATCATTTTTGGCTTCTCTTGTCTGACTTTTAGGAGCACCTTGGGAAGGAGAGGCAGTGGTGGAAAGACAAACTGTTAGGGTTTTCCAGCTGAAAGATAGAGCATCCACTTTCTATGCTTGTGAGTGAGAAGTCCCTTGTGCAGAATCTCTGTAGTTGGTAGTTGAGGGGAGGCAAAGAGATCTATGTCTGAGCATCCCCATTTCCTTGTTATCATGCTGAAGACCTGTGGATTTAGTTTCCACTCGTGAGGGTCCATGAGGTTTCTGCTTAGTTCGTCTGCCAGAGTATTTTTCATTCCTGGCAGGAATTGTGCCTGTAGATGTACTTGATAGGTCAGTGCTGTGTTCCACAAAGTAATGGCTTGCCTGCAGAGGGGGTAGGGATGTGTGCCCCCTTGCTTGTTTATGTACCACATAACTGTAGTATTGTCCGTCTTTAGTAACAGTTGTCCTGGATGTAGTAGATCCTTGAAGGCTGTCAGGGCATTCTGTACAACTAGCATCTCTTTTTGACTGATGTGAAGATGCATTTGGTCCGTGGGCCACATGCCCTGAATACATTTTCCTGCCATGTGTGCACCCCAGGCATAATCCGATGCATCTGTTGTTAGTGTCTGCCTGGCTGTGGGTAAAGTGAAAGGCTGTCCCTTGTTGTGGTGACAGGCCAGTGCCCACCATCGAAACTCCTGTTGCAGGCAGGGAATAAGAGTTATTATTGTTTCCAGCCTGTGACAATGTTGAGTCCAAACACTTTTTAGGTACCATTGTAGCTTCCTCATATGCAGTCTTGCAAATGGAATTAGCAGGATGCAAGATGTCATGAAGCCCAAAGCCTGCAGAATTTTTCTTGCAGGTAGCTGGGCCTTTGTTGCCATCATTTGAAAGGAATGAGTCAGTTGCCTTTGCTTGTCTGGCGTGAGATAAGCCATCTGGGCAGTTGTATTTAAGCTTGCACCCAGGAATATTCTCTCGAGAGGGCACTAGTTTTGATTCCTTTTCATTTACTGTGTACCCTAGGCAAATTAGTAATTCTTTTACAAACACCAGATGCTTTAGTAGAATGTCCTTGCTCTCTGCGTGAATAAGGCAGTCGTCCATGTAGGGATATATTTGAATTCCTTTTTGCCTGGAAAATGCAATTACTGGTGCCAGGCATTTTCGAAGACCCTGGGCGCAGTAGATAAGCCAAAGGGCAGTGCAGACAATTGGTAATGCATTGAGCCAGCTATGAATCTGAGGTATCTTCTGCAAGATTGTCTGATTGGGACATGCAGGTATGCCTCTGAGGTCCAAAGTAACTAGCCAAACCTTCTTGCCCAGCATGGGTAGAAGTTGCTGCAGTGTCAACATTTTTAATTTTGGAACATCCAGGAAGGTATTTAGAATTGACAGGTCTAGTATTGGTCTCCAGGCTTTGTCCTTTCTGGGTACCAAGAAAAGTCTTGAGTAAAATCCTTGCCCCTGTTCTTGCTGTGGTACTTTTTGAATAGCTCTCATGTCCATGAGAGCAGAAATTTGTTTTTGTGCCTCTACCCATTGGTTTTGCGGCAGGTCTGGCAAACCTTTTGACCTTGGGTGGGGTGTGAAAGTGGAACCTGTAACCCTGAGAAACAATATTCAGTACCCACTTGTCCTGGGTGATCATGTGCCAATTTTGTGAAAAAAGTGCTAGTTTTCCCCCTAAGGGTGCTGTCAAAAGGTAAGTGCTTGGCTTTTGTAGAGGGAAGTCATTGGGACTGTTTCCTATAAGGTTGTGATTTCTCTTCTCCGCCTTTGGGGGCTGAAGAACTCCATTGTTTAGGTCTGTATGAGCCTTGGGGCTGAGATCTGCCTCTTGGGCATCTGTATCTGCCTCTTTGTGGCCTGTCTGACACTGGAAAGGACCAATTTTTAGAAGGCCAGTTCCTGCAAAATCTAGGTGGCTGAACCTGTAAGAAATACTTTACTGTCTGCATTGATTTTGCTTTATCCTCCATTTTCTTTAACACCTCTTCTGCCTTAACACCAAACAAAGTATCATGCTGTAATGGAGCATCCAATAATTTTGCTTTAACATGATCAGGTAAACTTTGTTCTTTTAACCAAGCATGCCTTTGAATGACAGAGCCTGTAACTGCGGCTCTGCAAGAAGCCTCTAATGAATCAAAACCACATTGCAGAGTATGCTTTCCCACTTGTTCAGCTGCAAGCAATAAATCCTGCATTTCCTTATTGTCAGGACATTCTGAGCTTGTAAGCATTTTCTGTTTTAGCAAAGACATTAGGTATTGCTGATATTTAAGCATGTGAAACTGGCAGTTTAAAGCCCTTACAGCTAAAGTAGCAGAAGTGTAAACTTTTTCCCCCCATCTACCCAGTGCTCTAGAATCCCTATCAGACGTAACAGGGTTTTTTGCAGTGGAAGCCTTGTCCCCCTTGGGACCCTGAGAAATTGTTTCTAGGTCAGCAGCAGGGTATTTACAAAGAAATTTATGAGAGTCAGGAACCCTGTAGTACCCATCTGGCTCGACTGGTGCAGGGGTAAAGAATCAGGAGACAAACTGGAGTCAGAAAAAACATCAACAATATCCAGTACAGGGGGGATAGCAAGGGGCCTGTGCTGAGGCAGTAAAAGAAAGTCTGAGCCTTTTCTTGGATTCTGAATAATCCTGGCTCTCCCAATGGAAATGCTCCCTCATGGTGTGCAGGGTTTCCCCAAAAGAATAATCCTCAGGAGGAGAGGCTAAAGGGATAGATTCTTCAGCATCAGTGTCCTCATAGGGAGGAAGAAAATATCCCTGTTCTGAAGAGGAATCAGAGGAAATAGAAACCTGATCAGAGGAGTCATAGTCAGTGTCTTGCCTACGCCTTTTATCAGGAGGGGGATGGGAACCCCTGATCAAAGTATTTAGGTCCTCGGCCATTTTAAGCATCTGTTTCTTTGGCATGGATGACTGTCCAAGAGAATGCTGTACTTGTTTCTTTGTCTTTAATGGTGTCTTAGACTTTGCCTTGGCTGCTGACGTGGACTTGATAGTAAGCTGTGTAGGTCTGAAAACACCCTCAGAAGCCGATGTCTGCTCAGTGGCTCCGGACCCATCTGAGGGAATAGTTGCTGTAGGCCCAATACCTTGAGTTTCCAGAGGCCTAGTTGTCTCCACGTGGGAGTCAGAGGCGGCCTGTGGCTCTGAGGTAGAGGGTGTCAGGGGCTGCGAAAGCGCCTCACTGAGAACCGGCGACTGACCTAGAAGAGGCTTCGTCGGTTTTGGACCTCGGATGCCTGTCCTTTTCTTTGTCTTTGCATTTTTTATGAATTCCGGTCGTCGGTTGTTCCAACGGCATTATGTAGTTAAACCTTCAGCCAAAGTAATGTAAAGCAAAATCAAACCGATGCTTATTAGTGCGTTGGTTGAATCTAGCACAAAACCGACAACTAGCAACGTCGTGGTCAGGGCCTAGGCAAGGAATACAGTAAGAGTGAAAATCCTTATGAGGTATTTGCTTCCTACAAGAAATACAATTGTTAACTTTTACTGACATCTGTCTGGAGCAAGAAAAAGTTTCCCCAACGGGGTACTTAGCTTTATTGAAGACTTCGGTTGTGAAATTCAAATTCCAAATTCTCAGGAGTCGGCCGACCGGCACTTGTGAACTGCTTTTGCTTCAGGCACCGCGTGGCAAGAAAGACTGAAGAAAATGGTGTTGGCTGCATCTTATATACCCCTGGCTCACTGACGTCAGGGAAGAGGGGACAGCAAACGATGCCGGACCAGGACTTTGGAATTCAGGCCGACTGAGGGTAGCCTGCCAGCAGGATAACCCAAGTGTAATGACTGCAACAGTGAAATACGACGAACATACATGGTTTCCACTATACCTGAAAAAGTAGCTGAAAGGACAGCCAAACTCTTGTAACAGTAAAAATTCCACCACCCCTTTTCTTTTCTACTCAGCTGTGTCCATCACCCATTACAGCTGATGACATAACACTCATTACATGCACTTTAAATGAACATTACTGGTTAAATGGCAAAAATGTGTCGTTACTCCACCCCCTCAATTTCCACTACAAATTTTTCACCCCTCATTACAGCCCATGCACGGTGGCCATTGAAGAGATGCTCAGTTTTGGCAAGCTGTTAGATAAGAGACTCATCTTGGGCACAAAAAGTGAAAAGTAACCGCCTTTATCAAAACCAAAGATAAACAGACCTTCCCAATGGATCAGAAAGGGGTCATTTTGATTTGCCATTTATTTTATAGTCTGGAAGAAATGTTTTACATTCTTTTACCTGTAGGTGTTTAGTTTCCTTCGCCAAACTGCATGAAGTCAAAATCCAAGCAAGGAGTGAAAGATTCAATAAGATTTAAGAGACAACACTTCTTCATGCTGGTACAAACCACTTTGGTGGCATTTTATTGTTTATCAAGTGCTTAAAGGCGGAAGTTGACAGCAAATACAATGAATACACAGAGTACAATTGTACACAGGTTGAGGTATGCAAAAATGAAGTGTAAAAGAAATCAGTTTAATTGAAGTGGTCTTCCATGTACAAAGCTGAGCATTTTTCAGTTGATGTCATTAAAACAATTCATGGCAACAAGATAATTTTATTGTAAAACTGAAAAAGCATTTCTGTTGTGGTCTTACAACTGGAAATTAACCGTAAACAGTCTGTGATACTTGGGAACCAACAAACTACAGATTTAGTAGCTTAGCAAAATACAAAGGGAGATGACCTAAAGCAACAGCTGATACTCTGGGTCACTGCAAAGTGTTTGTAGAAAAAAGTAGTCTGATGCAAATATTCCAACAGTGGACAGTGCAGTATTTTTCATATCCAGTTTCTGTGCGAATTTAGTATCTATAATGGTCAGGCTTGAAAGGTCCTTCTTTGGGCACTCCAAGGTAGCTGGCCTGACCTTCTGTTAGCTTGGTTAGTTTGACACCTAGTTTGTCCAAATGTGCAGCAGCAACAGCTTCATCCAACTGCAAGAAAACAGAAAGACCTTATGAAATACTGCACAAGAAAAACAAAATATTTATTCAGAACTAGTCAAACTCAATGTCAAAAAGCAATATCTTAGAAAATACTGAGTTTTCTAAATTTAAATAAGCATTAAAAACTATGCAATTCTTATTCTGAAGAAAAGAAATGAGTTTTGGCAGTGAAAATCCCAATGATGTAGTAGTACCTAGTCAGCAAGAACAGCTGGCTGTGCAATAAGAGTATACAAGGTTAAAGTTATCATACTGGTATCAAATGCAGTCTTAGGCATATATGAAACCCTTTTTGAAAGCTGTGGGAACTACATTTGCATGTGGAAAAAAAAGACATTTAGCGCTTCAAAACCTGGCCATGTAAAACAGAGCAATGAACAAATATTGTATAGTAATAAATGCATCAGTTGGCATATTCTTCAATATTTTTTCCTGCCTGTACAGGATGGGAATTCTTACTCGGTTCATGCAGGTACAAACTAGGTATAGGTAGAACTACATGTATATATTGGAAAATCCCTTCAAGAATGGAGGCAAAAAATGCAGTTAACCATTCCGTAGTTCACACACAGGTGATTATTTCAAACACCTCTGCCTACCCTTTCTTCCCTTCATACACTGAAAAGGACACTCCTTTTGTACTATATTGCTAATCTGTAACATGTTGCAGGAATAAGACAAGTGACATCTATAAAAGGACAATGCAAAACAAGGATTGCATAGCACAATATCAGATTCAGCTCTTTCCACCATTCCGGGGAGTGGCAAATTATGTTCTTAAACATCAGGAAGTATCAGTCATTTTAGAGTTAATTCATACACTAACAAATAGTTTTAACAACTGCAGACAAACTAAACTTCTATTCACAGCAGCACATTTAGGTCATAACAATATGTAGAAAAAAGAAGTTATGTACTCACCATAACGTTCCATCTGAGTAGTTGTACTTCATTTGTCTTCAACCTGTGAGAATACAGATTCGTATCGGATCCGAGCCGGCAAAAATTACTAGCATCAGCTCTGAGCTCCAGACTCCTCCCCTTACCCATAATACACCTCCACTGCCTTCCATCCCCAGATTGAGTTTGCTAAACTTATACTTAGAACCCGACCTGATAACATACTTGTGACCTATACTACAGCCCTTAGGCTGAACATGCGCCAAGGTCCGGGGAAGGAGGGAGGGATGGTTGAATACAAATGAAGTACAACTACTCAGATGGAACATTATGGTGAGTACATAACTTCTTTATCTGAAGTAGTTTACTTCATTTGGTCTTCAACCTGTGGGACAGTCCCCAGCTACTTAACTCCTGGGAGGCCCTCATGGAAGGATATTCCAGAGCACCGCGGAGACAAAGGATGCTCTCCTTCTAGATGTCAAATCAAACTTGTAATGGGAAATAAGCGTATGAGATGAGGACCAAGTAGTTGCACAGCAAATGTCATCCAAAGACACCCTAGACCAGAAATTGATTGATATTGACTGGTGACGCCACCTTAGGAAGAAAAGGTGGGTTGGTTCGAAGGGAAACTAGCTTTAAGAAAAATCGTGTACGGGAATTTTATGGACAAGGTCTGTAATTCCGAAACCCTTCTAGCAGAGGTAATAGTGACCAGAAAAGCTGTTTTTCACTATAGAAATTTTAGATCTGCAGTTGTGGCAGGCTCGAAAGCCGGGGTGACCAGAGCTTGGAGAACCATAGTAAGGTCCCAACGGGGAACAGGATCTTTGACCGGGGGGGTGTAGCAAAAAAGTGCCTTTAATAAAAGCTTTACACAGTCTAGAAGATGCCAAGGATGCAAAATTCTTGCCCACATGAAAATGAGAAATGGCAGCCAACTGAACTTTGACAGTAGAACTAGCTCCATGCTGGAAAATATCAGCTAAAAAATCAAGAATGGTGGAAAAAGGAGCCGTGAAAGGATCTAAACTCCTCAGAGGCCCAGAAAGAAAAACGTTTCCACTTGCTGCAATAAACCTTTCTGGTTGAAGACTTATGAACAGCTACCAAAATAGACTTAACTGAGGAGGAAAGTCTGGGAGTCCTGGCAATCACAGGAACTGGAGCAGCCAAGCCGTGAGCTTCAGGCTGTCCAGACTTGGATGAGGCACCTCCGATGGGTGTGAAATCAGATCCTGAATGGGATCTAGGATCCAAGGTGAGACCAAAGGAAGGGAATCCATACCTGGCGAGGCCAGAATGGGGTAATCACCTTACCCCCCCAGTCGACAAGCTTTCTACAGAAACCTCGGGATGAGAGGAACTGGAGGGTAAGCATACAGAAGACTGGGAGGCCAAGCATGAACTACAGCATCTCTGGGGGACTCCCACGGCGGGGGGTTCAGAGCAAAAAACCTGCTGCACTTCGCATTGGAAGGAGATGCGAAGAGATCGTAGCAAGGTTGACCCCACTCGCTGAAGATCTGTTCCACTACTGACAGATTCAGAGACCACTCATAAGGCATCAAAATGGTCTGATTTAGCCTGTCCGCTAGAATGCTGGACCGTCCCGGAATGGGCATTGTGATGAGAAAGCGACCAGTGGAGATCGCCCATTCCCACACTCTCATGGCCTTGCAACAAAGAGGGTAAGATCTGGTCCCTCCCTATTTGTTGATGTACCAGACTACTAAAATGTTATCTGACTGAATGGCAATCATCCCCAGAGGAAGAAAGGCATGAAGGGCCTGCAACGCTAGAAGGACCGCCCTCATCTCTAGGACACTGATATGTAAGCTGGTCTCTATGGGGGACCACAGGGCCTTGGACTGTCCTGCCCAAACAATGACCCCCCCCACCCGAGTTGGGAGACATCTGTGGTCACTGTGGTTTGGGCAGGGGCTGGAATAAAGGGTCATCCCTCCAAAATGTCCAGAAAGCTCACCCACCATATGAGGGACAACCGACACACTTGACATAGGTGGATAGGATAGGATAGAGTCCACTGAGGAATCCGCATCTGTAGTCAAGCACATGGAAGAAGAGTTATGGTCACCGCCATCGAGTCTATTGCCCTCAACACTGATTCTGCTGTCGGAAGGTTAGAACGGTAAATTAGGGAGACATGCATCCTGCGGTTTTGAACTCTCTCTGAGGTCAGTAACACTTTACACTGGAGTGTGTATCCTGGCACCAATGTAGTCTATCACCTGTACAGGCTCTAATAGAGATTTGGATGTGTTGATTGTGATACCCAAACTCAGGGCAAGTGTCAGAAAGTAATCCCTGGTTTGGGAAAGTAGACATCTGGTGGGAGCAGTGAGGAGCCAATCGTCCAGGTACGGATATACCTGAATCCCCTGAAGCCTCAGGTGAGCCGCTACAACTGCCATCACTTTGGTAAACACCCTGGGGGCTGTGTTGAGACCAAAGAGTAGTGCTCAAAATTGATAATGATTGGCCCCTAGCAGGAAGCGGAGGAACCTCCTGCAGCTCCTGTGCATTTGTATATAATAGTAAGCATCCTGGAGATCTAATGAGTACATCCAATCGCTCTCTTGCAGGTACGGCATGATGGACTGTAGTGTGACCACCCGGAACTTTTCTTTGGCAACTGACAGGTTCAGGGTAGAGAGGTCCAGAATGGGCCTCAAGTCCCCTGTTTTCTTTGGCACCATAAAGAACCAGACTGATCTGGGGGGATGGTTTTGATGGCTCGTTTTCCTAGCAGCTTGAAAATTTCCTGTGCTGCTGCCTCCCTTTCCATGGGTGGAACGTCCAGGAGGTGTTTGAGAGATATTGGAGGAACCCACAAAGGGGATAGAACATCCTATGGATATGATTTGTAGCACCCAGTGATCCGTTGTTATGGACTCGCATGCCTCTGGGTAAAAGGACAATCGTTCCCCAACTGCCTCCAGAGAAGTGTAGCCGGGAAACCCCTCAGGGTTGCTGCCTGGGTCTGTCAGAGAATGGTTCTCGAGACCCGAAGTTTTGCGGACCCCCTCGGCCTCTAAGCCGGTGTCCATTCTGATCCCTCTGCCTCTAGGGGAGGAAAAGCCCTGAGCGTCCTGGGAATACTGAGACTTCTGGAACCACATATTTTGCCCTCTCTGGTTCCGGGAAAAGGAACTTTGAGGGTTAGAGAAGTGGATCCCAACGGCAGACAGTGTTTTCCCGTCCTTCTCACACTGGACTAGTGTCTCCTTGACGGTCTTACTGAAAAGAGTCGAGCCGTCATAAGGGGCATTGGCAAAGGACACCTTAAAGGGTTTGGTAAACTGGCACAACCTGAGCCAGGCGTTACGCCTCATGGACATGCCGGACCCAGCCGCACCTTCCATAGCATGGGAGAGGAGTTGCATGGGCATATTTGAAACTGCTCTCAGAGTGGCCATTTTCGCGGAGAACGATGCCTTGTCCTCCTGCAATATGGACTTGGGTGGAGACTCCCCTAGCTCCTTCACTAGGTCGCGTTGAAGTCTTGTGACATGGGCCAAGTAATTCAGCGCCCTTACTGAAAAGGTAGCTGAAGCATACACCCGCTTCCCTAGGCGGTCCATCATACATGACTCTCAGTCAGGAGGGTGGACCGAGGAACTTTCCTGAGATAGTTCCCCCTTCGTGGCTGCTGCTACCACCATGGCATCCACTGGGGAGCCCTTGTTCCAGGAAGACCTGTCAATGGGGGGACTTAAAACCTTATCAGGGTGCTTGGGGATTGGCTCAACGGTATCTAGTTCCTTCCACACCCACAAGGTGATCAAATCCACTAAAGGATCCACGAGAAGGGGCAACCAAGATGTAGATGGGCCCGTGCTGAAAGCCTCCAGAAACACAGACTCATCAGAGGAGGGCTTGGGGCAGATCAACCTCCCTACTGGTGCAGGATCTCCATGATGTCTCCAAAGGAGACATCGTCGGGAGGAGATCTTGGGGATCCCTCCCCATAATCTAAATCTGTGTCCTCGGTTAGGGACTCGGGGGAGTCCAATTGCCTCCTCTTGCACATATGCTTGTGAGGCACATCTCCAGTGGGGCTCTCAGGGGAGTGCTCGCAAGCCATCTGTTCCTCTGGGGGAGCCGTCTGGGGCTCTCTGGGCACAGGCTGTCCCTCTGGTAAGACAATGGGAAATGTAGACAGAGCCGAGGGGGTCTGGATGGAGTCTGGGGGGGGCAGTCAGGGGCCTCGATCCAATGGAGAGGACCCGTTCTACCACATCGAATGCCGAAAGAGAATGGACCTCCTGGGAAGATAAGGAGGCCGGTCTCCCAGAGTCAATGCGGGAATCCGAGCCGGACCCAAAGTGGACGGAGCTCCGAGGGAGGGAACCTGGCCTGACAACGTCGGAGCCGATGGAAAAGGTTCCACTTCCACGGATCCGACACCTAGGCTCTGGTTCCGAGAGCAGCTCGGATCCGAACTGGTCGGATCAGAGATGCTCCAGGCAGCTGTCGAGGATGCAAAAACCATTGGCGCCAACCCTCTGACCAAGGCCAACCACGGATCCGAGAACTCTGAAGCTGATGGTCGGACCGGGGAAGGAGAAATTGGTTGAAAAAAAGGAAGCAAGCTCCCCCCTCCCTCAGGAGGGGGGCTGGCAAGACCCCCATCTAGATCTGTGTACAGATAAAGTGCCTCATCATCCAGATCCATATCTGATAAAGAGTGGGTCGACCGTGACGAGGCCACGGACTCAGATCTGGCAGGTCAGGGAACCGTGGCCCAGGAGACTGAATGTGCCTCCTCCGGCTCTGGGGAGAACCTCGGAGACCAGAGCCGAGGGGAGTCACGGATCCGTGCAGACTTGCTCAGGGACGTGAGGTCCGGGGACCTCTTCCTCTTTTCCTTTGTCTTCGACTTTCTCTCCCGTTCTCTACCTCTCCTCTGCTCCACTACCACAGGCTTAGATGCAGGAGTTTGAGACCCAGCCTGGGAAGGAGGGGAGGTCAGAGGAAGAGAATCTGGAGAGGCAGTCACAGCAGCCGAAGACAAGGAAGAAGGTTCAGTGGCAGGCAGAAGACCTTTGAGGGCCAACTTCACCCTTCTATCTTTGAACCCCGCACAAATGGAGCAATCCACACTAAGGTGGGCCACACCTAAGCACAACGCACATAGAGTGCGGCCATCCCCTGGGGAGAGCTTATGGCCACACTGTGCAGCGCTTAAAGATAAGCTTTTCAGCCATTCTACAAAGAAAGAAGACTTAAAAAAGACAGTTTAATGAAAAAGTTTTTGCCTAACAAACACACACCCACTCACTCACTGCACTAGAAAATAGACAACACTAAGGGAGGAGGCACCACAGACAAACTACTCTAACTATAACTACAAACCTACACTCAATGCCAAAGTGATGGGAGGGGAGAAAGGGTACCTACACTAACCTGAATCGGCTAAAAGAACAGAAATTTTAGAAAACTTACAGTAAGAATCACTCACTGCTAGCTGGAGCTCTAGAGACACGATGCATTACAAATCGCGGCAAACGAGATCTGGGGAATGGAAGACAGTGGAGATGTATTATGGGTAAGGGGAGGAGTCTGGAGCTCGGACCTGATGCTAGTAATTTTTGCCGGCTCGGATACAGATCTGTATTCCCACAAGTTGGAGACCAAATGAAGTAAACTACTTATACACACATATATATATATATATATATATATATATATATATATATATATATATATATATATATATATACACACACACACACACACACACACATATATACATATACATATATATACATACACACATACACGGATTCACTTCAGAATACAGAATCCCAAAATCTTGAAACCCTAAATATTGAGACCAAAATCTTGAAATTTCAAAACACTGAAAACTCAAAACAATGAATTTCCTAATATTAAAGACACAAAAGATACCAATACTGACTATATTCCAGCACAAATACATACAGAAACAATTCAAAGACAAACCATATGACTTTTCTCAAAGTCTAAGCAGGGGGAAACCCCACCCTGCACCCCAAGGGAGGACTAAATGAAGAAATACATGAAGCTCTCAGATTGTGTCCTAGACCAGTGTGAGCCCAGCATTGAGCAACATTCTAGTTTCTCCAAGGATGGTGCCACAATATGAACGAGAGATGATTGACTAACTGGCTTAGCTTTTGCTGGTACTCCCAGGGGGTACAGTACTTGTCAGTAAGGGAGGATATGATCAACAGACCTCACTGCTTTGCCAGGGATGGTCTGCACCAGTTTTCAAATATTGGCTAAAATATTATCCTTCACCAAAGTACATATTTATGCAGTGACAAACTTTCTAATGTAGCAAAACCAACTCTAGAAAATCTGAAGGTGTTCCTGCTTAATGGCAGGAGTCTAAAGAAGGAACTCCACTTGCTCCAAGCTCTCCTCACATTAGAGGATGCAGACATTTTTGCATTTACCAAGACAGGAGTGTATACTCTTGGCAGTGCAAGGCTACAGTGCCTTCCACACATACACAAGATACTGCACACAGGCAGGAACTAAGGGTATATCAAAACCAATCATGCCTCAAACTGGTTTGAGTTTCTCCACATATAATTTATGATAGGCAAAGTTCCATCCCATATTTTTGCAAACTTTGGATCCCCTTAATTGACCCAGGAATCCCATAGCACATACTTATACTGAAGTCACTAATCATTCAACCAAATACTATACTCATGGGTGACTAACTACCCCACTATAAACTGGAAATCATCCATGACCCCAAACATGCAGACTATCAGGACTTTATCAACACAAGCACCCTGGACCAGGTAGCCCATAGGGGGTGCAAATGTTTCAGATCTGATCCTCACTAACGTGATAACACTGAAACCCCCAGTGTAATGTCCTCTCTGGTAAGACTGGACCATAAAGCTGTATCTTTTAAATAAAATTAAAACCCGGGAACCCTGCTAATCCTGGAATATTTATGAACTATAAGAAAATGAACTTTGTACCATTGAGTGATAACCTGGCAAAATGTCAAGCCCCCCCCCCCTTCCATCCCTGATGACATTGATACTTATGCAGAACTGTTCAGAGACCCTTACAATCATGTTAATAGATGCAGTGTGATAACTGTGCCCTAAAAAACAAATCATGGTGGAATTCCAATATCAATAGGTTATATAACAAAAGGAAGAAATTTATAGCAAAAATAAGTGCAATGTGCAGCAGGATAATAAAAAAAATAACGTTGTCAATCTAAACAAGACGCTTAGAGGACAAGTAATATCTGCTAACATAAGATTTGATGGGAAATAGCCTCCCGGGTGAAGGACAACCATAAGGCTTTCTTTAGCTATGTCTGCAACTTCAAAAAGCGCACAACTATATGCAGAACTAATACTAATTGTAGCCACCTACACAGAGGTGAAGGGTATAACAAATCTACTGCCAAACAAATTTGGCTCCAGTTTTATCCCCATCTCTCTCCCCCAGCCACCCACAGGAAATACCTTCCAACACCCCCAGCTATCATTGGGGGGGGTGGTTCTTGACACACTGCTAGGCAAAGAATGCCACTTTGATGGGCCCACTAATATCCCAGGATGCTTCTTAAATAACTAAGCCATGGAAGGGATTATCATGGAAATGTTTAACAGCAAATGAAACTTACAGGCACTAGATCCAAGGCAATTTATTTTCCTGAAGGGCAGATCATGCCTGCTCAACCTAGTGTACTTTCTCAAGAAAGTCACCAAGGCAATGGATGAAGGCAAAATGGTTCATACTGTCTACTTTGATTTGGCCAAGACATCTGATACAATACCCCACTGACCAGAAGCAATCAGTACATACTGTGGTTGTTCTTATAATTCCTGAAGCTTATGTAAGGTGGGCAGCAGTGGTAATATCCAATTATTCTAAAAGTATATTTAACACATTGTAGCTTGGAGTTATTAATGAACAGGGTTCAATGTAGGGGATGCTCGTTTACATAATACTTTTGGTACTCCTTAGGTGAGACAGTGGCACTTTTAACAGCAAAGAAATAAGAATAGGATGAGATAAAAAGATTACTACATACAAAATGCAAAGGAAACCATAAGGGTTAAATAATCTTGCACATTATACCATTTCATACCAAAAAATAAACATTTACCAGTGAAGTGGGGGTAGGTGGGTAAATAATTATTCAGGTGTACAGCAACACACGCAGTTTTACAAAGTGGCTGCACCTCCAGCTGGATACTTATGGGAGCCTGAACAAGTTTGGTGAGAGTATTGCATATGAGCCATTTCAAAAATAAACAAGAATAGTTTCAGAGCAAAGCAAGCATCTGCTCAGTGTTTGTAATTTAGTCCAAATACTATACTGACGTGACTGTAAATATCACTGAGCATGGATTGTGTAGTGAGTAAATAAACTTCCCAATTTAGAGACATCATTGTGTATGATGACCTGCCTTTTCTGTGTACTACTCCAAGTCATGAAAAGTAGAATTAAAGTATAAGTCATTGTGGCAATCCACACAGGACATGTTGTTAAAACAGTGTATTCACTTTGTGAGGAACCTCTCTGGATGTTCCAGATGTTGCATGTGCCAAGGATCTAAACCTAATCTCTGACATGAATAGATCATGTAGGGGAGACCTAATTGCCCTTCCTCTGGAATAGGCTTCCTACTGGCATGAAGCAGAACCCTTCCCTGACCATTTTCAAGCACAATCTGGACCAATGGATGGGAAAAATAAATTCACTCCTGGGGTGGTGCCCATGCCCCTTATGGACAGAGGCAGTCTGTAAAAAATTGTCAAGATCCCACTTGCTGACCCTTTTTATCTTTCCTCTAGTGATAGAAAATTGGGTAAAATCAGGGTAACACTGGCTAGGCTTGTAAGGGGTTTTAAACCATTAGCCTAGTAATCTCCTATGAAAATACTAAAGGTGGCATACTCAAAGATGGGTCTAATGAGGGTTGAGTACATTGGAACATTGACTTCCTTCGATCTATATGCCAAACACATGCTTATAAGTTGAGCAACACAAAATGATATCCTTTACCTTGGACACATGTTGGTCGAAAGCTAGGTTACTGCCTAGATATGTCCCCAAATCACAGACTTGCTGGGTGTACTCTTAGGTTTCCTGTGGTAGCCAACTTCTCAAAGGGTACTATTATGCATTTCTTGGCAACGAGTTTTAAACTGTGCCTGTGGCACCAGTTGTCTGTATTAGTCCTTCCTGGAGGATATTAGTGTCTTGATGGTGTTCTACAGCTGCTCCCAGTTTGCAATTATCTGCAAATATTGTCAGTCTGAGGTGATTGATATTGGCCTTCACTTACAGAAAGTAGATGCCAAAAAGGAGCAGGCACAGCACTATGCCCTGACTGAATCCTCTAATGCACATCCTCTTTATGGAGGTGGACTCACCTATGCTAACTTCTTGGTTCCTATCTGAGAGTCAGCTGGAAGTCTAGCATGCAGCTTAGAGGCTTATGCCCAATTCCATGAGTTTGTTTACACTGCTGGAGTGGGGTATTGTATCAAATGCCTTGGCCATGTCCATGTAGACAGTATGCACAGTTTTGCCCTCATCTATTGCCTTGGTGACCCTTTCAAAGTCTTACAGACTGAGTAGATATGATCTTCCCTTGACAAAACTAAACTGGGTTGGGTTCAGTGTCCAGAGCTTTCCTATATCATTATTAATCATTTTCAAAATGATTCTTTCCATGGCATTGCATACAAGACTGGTCAGACTAATGGGTTTGCAGTTTCTCCGGTCTGTTGAAGGCCCATTCTTATCTAGAGGGATGACGGTTGCTGTTCTCCAGTCTCATGGCATGTAGTCTGACTGGAGGCTATGGTTAAATAAATAGTAATTCCAGTGTCCTAACAGGTCAGGTTTCATGCTATTTAATAGCCCTACTGGAATATTATTGGGGCCATCAATGCAGTATTCTTGTTCTAGGCTATACTGGCTAACAACCACTGGGGCCATTGTAAGTCTAGCCATGCATCCTAAATGTAACAGAAAAATATCAAGGTTCCTAAAAGTTTTCGAACGATTATTGAGTCTGTAGGAAAAATAAAAGACAGCGAGTCCTTTAGCGTGCTCTGGGTAACAGGACCATCACTACCGTCTTTACGATCACTGCAGTCTAGAGAAGTACATACTAGAGAAACTACATAATTAGGGAGTACAGGCAGACAATATTTTTTTTCCTGATCAAAATAATCCTTGCTAATTAGTCTAGTTAGGAAAAGCATTTCCTGACAATAGTAGATAGACAGTGACCAAAGGATATTTTAATCAATGAAAATGCTGAGGTCCCTAATTGCCAAGTCAGCTTTCAAAGGAGTGTCATCCAAATTGCTGATGTATGAGTGTACAGTTTGTCCAAAGGACACAATACCACGTCTTGGCATTTAGTTTTATGCCCTGGTCCAGGCCTCATTTATTTCTGTGTGTGTTAGTACTGGTCAGTCATGTGCCACTGATGTCAATCTTGATATAAGAGATGCAAATGCCAAACACCCAATTGCTCCTAGGATTGATCCCTTTGATACACCAGTGATCTCTCTGATGAGAGCCTGCGTCCCATACTTGTAAACTGTGTTTTATTGTTTGCTAACCAGAAGGTAACATAAGTGTTTACATTTTAATTTGATTGATTATGCCAGAACGTAGGAGGGCATCAAAGGTCTTGGCTATGTCCATTCAGGTAGTGCGAACCTACTGATCTGAGAATAATGCATCAGTATCATGTTCAAGGAAGCTCACCAAGTTCCAGAGGCAGTATCTACCTTTCAAAAACCTAAACCATGAGCCATGCCTTGTACACAGCCTTTGTTCCAAGTATCTACCTTTCAAAAACCTAAACCATGAGCCATGCCTTGTACACAGCCTTTGTTCCAAGTATCTACCTTTCAGAAACCTAAACCATGAGCCATGCCTTGTACACAGCCTTTGTTCCAAGTATCTACCTTTCAAAAACCTAAACCATGAGCCATGCCTTGTACACAGCCTTTGTTCCAAGTATCTACCTTTCAAAAACCTAAACCATGAGCCATGCCTTGTACACAGCCTTTGTTCCAAGTATCTACCTTTCAGAAACCTAAACCATGAGCCATGCCTTGTACACAGCCTTTGTTCCAAGTATCTACCTTTCAAAAACCTAAACCATGAGCCATGCCTTGTACACAGCCTTTGTTCCAAGTATCTACCTTTCAGAAACCTAAACCATGAGCCATGCCTTGTACACAGCCTTTGTTCCAAGTATCTACCTTTCAGAAACCTAAACCATGAGCCATGCCTTGTACACAGCCTTTGTTCCAAGTATCTACCTTTCAGAAACCTAAACCATGAGCCATGCCTTGTACACAGCCTTTGTTCCAAGTATCTACCTTTCAGAAACCTAAACCATGAGCCATGCCTTGTACACAGCCTTTGTTCCAAGTATCTACCTTTCAGAAACCTAAACCATGAGCCATGCCTTGTACACAGCCTTTGTTCCAAGTATCTACCTTTCAGAAACCTAAACCATGAGCCATGCCTTGTACACAGCCTTTGTTCCAAGTATCTACCTTTCAGAAACCTAAACCATGAGCCATGCCTTGTACACAGCCTTTGTTCCAAGTATCTACCTTTCAAAAACCTAAACCATGAGCCATGCCTTGTACACAGCCTTTGTTCCAAGTATCTACCTTTCAGAAACCTAAACCATGAGCCATGCCTTGTACACAGCCTTTGTTCCATACTGATGGGTTTCCTTGCTTTGCTGAAAAAGTTGTGCCTGCAAATGGTCTACTGTGATCAGTGTACTACCCCAGGTACCTTAAGTAATAAGGCTACCAATACTTATAGGTCTATAATTTCTTGGATAAGTAGAGGCTCCCCTTGTGGATCATGATGACTACTACAGTCCCCCATCTATCATGAGTCCAGTGGAGAGAATGAGGTTACTAATGAGTCTACTGGACAGTGCCTGGTGCTAACAACACAGCAGTCCAGAACATTACCAGGGAGCATGGAGCTACTAAGGTTGGCAGTGCAGAGAGTATTTAGGGCTTCCTGGGAGGTGATCCAGGTTGTGTGTGCATGCCAAGAAGTTAGGGGAACATACAGGAGTTAGATTAGGTCTGAATTTGCCTGCTAATATGTTTCCTTTATTTTCAGGGGACGGATAAGTGCTTTTGTTGCGTTTGTGTATCAACTATGAGCATTGCTGGGCTTTACCTCAAGTTTCTGATACAGCTGAAGGCGGCTTTGTGGTTGTCCTTAGTACAGACAGTAAATGTCAGTCTGTTGGAGGATTATCTTTGGAGTTCCCTGGTTATCTTTTTAGTTAATCTGAAGGTGATGGGTTAAGTTTACTTTTATTGCCTAAGAATTTTTTCCAATTTTGTATAGCTTGTTTGTACTAGGTTTCCAGCATAGGGGTTTAATTACAGAACATTTCATTATATGTACGTGTTATGGGAACAGTAAATCTTGATGAATGCTTTGAGGTGGTCTTAAAAATGATCAGCTAATATGGTAGTGTGTGGGGGGCACTTCAAACTACTTTCAAATGTAGTCCCATAACTGGTTAACTGGTGATACTGATGTATGACAATTCATCAGCATAGATTATGTTTGTGTGCCTGGCTGCAACTACTGCAATTTATGCCTGCATATGATATTTTCATATGCTGAGTGATAGTCTAAACAAATATCTACACATTTTCAAGGTGGAAAGATGATGCTTCTACATTATGCAGCAGAACCTGAGCAAAATACATTTCTTGTCATCTACATGACTCAGTTCCATAATGCTATTCCTTTCCTTTGATGCGAGATGTATAACAGGACATCAGATAACACCTGTAGGGGGTCATGGCTACCTGTGGCAAAACTGCCAGCCCATTACTTTTTGTCTGACCTATTTTTCTATTGTCTTTCAAAAGCCAGGCACCCTCATAGGAGTTCCAATGCCTGCAGATGTTTTGCAGATGGAATGACTGACATTTCCTTGAATGCTTTTCCCTTCCCATTGGAAATACTCACGTTCATCGTTACGCAACTGCCTTCACACATTGGGCTTTCTGTAGTCATTCAGAGGTAGAACTGCCCTCATACATTAGGCTTTCTGTAGTCATTCAGAGATGTACATTTTGTGTTACTATCTGCGCTAATGAGGTGTCAACCTTTCACTTCACAGTAAGTGCTGTAGCGTTCTCTTGTAATCGGATTTGCATCAAATGCCTTCAGACACAAAGTGTCTGCCCTTCAGTGTGATGTTGTTTCACATAACATCAAATAAATTTTCACTTCAATTTGAATGCCAAGAGCATGTCTGTTTTCATTAATTGGTGTCACCGCCACAGGCTGCTTTCCCTCTGTACTTCATCCCTGCCTTTTGATATGCACAGCTTACTTCAAGGCATCTTTGTCACATGACTAGGTACTAGTGCATCATGGTTAACCACTGTATGTACACTAAACTCTCAATTAACTGGAACTCAAGCAACCTGCAAAACAAAAAAAAATAAAAAATAAATTCGGAGTTGCAATCCACAAATCTGTTTATCCAATTATGCAAAAGGATTTCCCTGACACACTAATGAATTTTTTCTCCAGTGACCCATTCATTAGTTTGTATTTTGTATGCACAAGCACTAAAATGACATTAAATTAATTTGCCCAGTGATCACTTCAGCAGTCTGACCGCGTATGCACAAGCACTTCCCTGAAACACAAATGAATTTCCCCAAGCAACATCTTCATTAGTATGTCCAGGTACACACAAGCACCAAAATGAAACATTTGCCCAAGCAACCCCTTCAGTAAAATGTTGAGGTATGCACAAGCACCAAGAAGAATCATTTGCCCAAGCAACCCATTCAGTAACATTCCTGGTATGTGTATAAGCACCAAATCATTCACCCAACAGACCCCTTCAATAAAATGTGCATCTTTCTATGCACTCTTATGTTTATTAAAATAATTCAAATACTTAAGTCCCTGCCCTTTACATTCTTCTCAGCCCAGGGTTCTCGCCACTATTTTTCTCACGCTGTTCCAAATCTAGGTGCGTGACCGCATGACCGTAAAAAGGCAGCTTGCTGGCCTGCGGCTGCTGTGTGTGTGAGTTTTGGTGTGCAACTCAGACAAACAGAAAGCCACTATGGCACCACCTGACTAGCCACCAGGTCCCCCTCCCCCCAGCTATGCTAGTTCTGTGTGCCACTCTCAAGCAACCAGAAACTACAGATGTTCTTTGTGTTTCACTGTTGCAGTCATCACACTTGGGTTATCTGCCGGCAGGTAGCCCTCAGTCAGCCCGAATACCATAGTCTTGAGATTTCTGCGTCAGATGCTGTTGTCTCTTGCAGCCGATGCCATTACATCAGTTTTTCTTGCCGCGCAGGAGCCCGAAGCATAAGCAGTTCGCAAGTGCCGGTCGGCCGCTTCCTGAAATTTTCATTTTTCGAGTTTCAAACCTGACTGGCCACACCAGCACTGGTACCCACTCCTACGCAGTCTGACAGCAGTGCCACCCTAGCACCTACATCAGACTCCCTCTGCTGTCCCAGCAGGAGACAGATTTTGCATTCTCAGCTGCAAACCCTGAACCTGGCAGCCTGGCTTATTTCCTGAACACATCAACAGCAACCCTCAGCAAACAGGTGCTGGATGTTATCCTTGAGGCCAGAAGGCCTAGTACTAGGAAATCCTATTCAGAAAAGTGGAAAAGATACTGTTCTTGGAGCCAGTCTCAAGGAAAGGACACAGCTGTGCCCACCTCACCTCAAATCCTATATTATCTAGCAGAGCTTCTCCACAAAGGCCTATCCTTCTCATCAATTAAGATTCATGCCTCTGCCATCTCAGCTCATTACAATACTGAGCCTCTCTTCTTCTCTCTCCCTCTGATCAAACAGTTCCTGAGAGGAGCTAACAATTTAAGACCCCCAAGGAGAGCTCCCACTCCTGCCTGGGACCTTAACTTTGTACTAGAGAAGCTCACGCTCCCCCCTTTTGAGCCTGCTGCTACAGCAGTTAAAATTCCTCTCTTGGAAAACAGCTTTACTTCTAGCCATCACTTCAGTAAGAAGAGTGTCTGAGTTACAGGCCCTTATGGCTGTGGAATCCTTCATTATCTTCCATGTGAACAGGGTTTCCCTCAGGACTAACCCATCATTTATGCCCAAGGTGGTATCCAGTGTGGCTTTAAACCAATCCATCCATTTACCAACCTTTTTTCCTAATCCTCAGAATAAAGGGGAAAGGATTCTGCACTCGTTGGACGTGCACAGACAGCTCAGGTTCTACCTTGACAGGACTAAACCTTTCAGAAAATCTGACCAGCTGCTAGTCAGCTTTGCTACAGGGGCAGAGGGCAAGGCCATTTCAAAGCAAACCATTTCTAAATGGATAGCACACTGCATCCATTTCTGCTACAAACACCATGGAAAACCTACCCCACAGAGGATCAGACCTCATTCCACTAGAGCTACCTCAACCTCTACAGCATTTCTCAGGGGAGTACCTACCAGGGACATCCTGGAACTGCAACCTGGAGTTCTGTACACACCTTCACCAAGCATTACCACTTACCTATATTTTCTAAATCCAGAGCTAGATTTGCCATAGCAGCCTTACAAGGCCTGCTAGCCAGCCCTAATACTTCTTGACTGCCTCCACCCTTCCTCAGCATTGGGAATCAACCCAAGTGTGATGACTGCAAAAGTGAAACACGAAGAACATAGTACAGTTGTGTACACTTACCATAAATGTAGATGTTCGAGTGTATTCACTGCTGCAGTCCTGGTTACCCTCCCTCCAGCCCCCTGTCTTTTCTGTACTTTCTACCCATCCTCTTTTTTTGTCCATATCTTATGGCAATGGTATTTACTTTCTACTGGAGGTGTTCCACACCATGTGATTGCTTCCTATTTTGGGGCCTCCTGACATCTGGGGCAAGAAAAACTGATGTAATGGCGTCGGCTGCATGTTTTATACCCCTGACGACCTGACGACATGGAAGAGGCGTTAGCATCCGACGCAGAAATCCTAAGTCTCTAGTATTCGGGCCGACTGAGGGCTACCTGCAGCCAGATAACCCAAGTGTGCTGACTGCAACAGTGAATACACTCGAACATCTACATTTACGGTAAGTGTACACAACTGTACTTTATCTGGCATCTACCAGTCCCCATGGCTGCCAGTTAACAGAGTTTACTCTAATCATATTTTGTGCCTCCACCCATGTTACTGTCATTAGTTTTTATTTACATTTATACTTTTGTTTTCAAGTTCAGTCCAGGTGGACACAGCAAATAGAATACACAGTATAGAAAATAAAGTAGAAATATAGTACAGCTGTTTGAAAGGCATGCAGCTGTCTGTTAGGGCTATATAAAATAACTTGGTATTTGCATATTTACACAATGTACAAGTACTTGGAAAAATAATTAGGTATGAAGAGGGCAATACATACAGTACATTAATGAAAGAATTAACAGTTTGAATGCATTTGACACTGCTATATATTAAAATGTGTTGTTGTGTGTGGTATCTGGAGTTAGGGAGTTAATTTGGAGAGGCTGCAGAGGTTGTAGGGGAGGTTTTATTACGGAGTTTGGATCCAAGAGGTGGGAAAGCATATGGCTGAAGTAGTTTGAAAATAAGACAACCTATGAGTATCTAACTCTATAGCAGACACGTATCCATTTAGCTTTGGAGATGGTGGTGTAGTACTGTTCTTGAGGGGGATATTTACATATCGATAAATAGATGGCTGTGTGTGTATGTATAATCTCAATCTGTGATTGTGTGTATATATATGCATATATTTATATATGTATATTTTTTAAACTATTGCATGTTATGTTTGGTGAAATTACTATATGTCCAGCAACAGCTGAACTGCCAATCTTCTGGTTTAATAAGAGCATCACTATTTCCATCTCTGTATACATGCTGCACAATTAATACTCTTGGTACATAGCGTATACATGCTGCACAATTAATGCTCTGGTACATAGTGTACACATGCTGCACAATTAATGCTCTTGGTACATAGTGTACACATGCTGCACAATTAATGCTCTTGGTACATGGTGTACACATGCTGCACAATTAATGCTCTTGGTACATAGTGTACACATGCTGCATGCACAATTAATGCTCTTGGTACATAGTGTGCACATACTACACAATTAATGCTCTTGGTACATAGTGTACACATGCTGCACAATGAATGCTCTTGGTACATAGTGTACACAATGAATGCTCTTGGTACATAGTGTATACATGCTGCACAATTAATGCTCTTGTTACATAGTGTATACATGCTGCACAATTAATACTCTTGGTACATAGTGTATACATGCTGCACAATTAATGCTCTTGGTACATAGTGTACACATGCTGCACAATTCATGCTCTTGGTACATAGCGTACACATGCTGCACAATTCATGCACTTGGTACATAGTGTACACAATGAATGCTCTTGGTACATAGTGTATACATGCTGCACAATTAATGCTCTTGTTACATAGTGTATACATGCTGCACAATTAATACTCTTGGTACATAGTGTATACATGCTGCACAATTAATGCTCTTGGTACATAGTGTACACATGCTGCACAATTCATGCTCTTGGTACATAGCGTACACATGCTGCACAATTCATGCACTTGGTACATAGCGTACACATGCTGCACAATTCATGCTCTTGGTGCATAGCGTACACATGCTGCACAATTCATGCTCTTGGTGCATAGCGTACACATGCTGCACAATTAATGCTCTTGGTACATAGCGTACACATGCTGCACAATTAATGCTCTTGGTACACAGTGTACACATGCTGCACAATTAATGCTCTTGGTACATAGTGTGCACAATGAATGCTCTTGGTACATAGTGTATACATGCTGCACAATTAATGCTCTTGTTACATAGTGTATACATGCTGCACAATTAATGGTCTTGAACCACTGGCTTACTTTGACTTGTTCTGCTGCCAGAAGTATGATAAATTTGTTACCAAAGATAAGCTTGCATTTACATTTTTTCCAGTTCCATGCTATATAGTAATATTATGCACTTTTCACTGATTAAATCTTTACACTGTATAGTCTGAATGCTAGCTAAAAATCAGATTATATGCATTTTTCTAACAATATTGCAAGGATTCCTGAAGCATACGAGTTCAGTACTATGTGTGCTTTTTTATCTGATATTTCTTTGTGCAGCATGTTTCCAGCATGGAAGGGTACCTGTCAGGCAGAAATCATTGTAAAACTGGCCAATCGTAATATTGTGGATGCTTTTTGCACTCTTCTATATCCAACAATAAATTAAGCTTCTTTACTTTTTTTTTTTTTTTTTTTAATATGAAAGTCTAAACTAGTGTGTTATTTTTCCCAGTACTGCCAAAGGGTGCCTAAAGCAGGCTTGTGAATCTATTTTCTTTCACAGAGAATCTTTTGATTTACTGTCACAGTTTTACCTGAATTTGCTGTCGTGATACATTTGTAAATGTGCTTCCAATTTGTAGCAGGTGACGTCAGTTGCTTACTTTGTTGTATAAAGTTGATATAAACAGCAGGTACTCCCCCCTTTAGCTTTTCATTGGGTATGGTTTTATTACTTCACATCGAAGTGAGCACAAGTCACATTATATACAGTGTAAACACTACTGTAAATCTGTAATCAGTCTGCTTTTTGGCCATAGGGATATTGTTATTGCTATTCTTTATAGCTTCATAGGTATATAATAGGCTAACGACCACTTGGGCCCTTATAAGCCTACCAGTGCAACCCAAATCTGATCCACAAATTTGATTTATATTCTTGGTGATTTACTGACTGCCTCTGTCCATTAGAGACACCGGAGCCAAATCAGTGGTGAATTTCTAATTACCTATCCACTGGTCTAACTTGTTGTTAGACAGGGATAGGGAACTCTGCTTAACATGGATGAGGAGCCCATTCCAAAAAATGTGAATTCTCTGTTAAACATATCTGTCTCTCCAATCTGTCTTATTTATGTCCAGCAAAATTTAGGTCTTTTTATCTAGTAGTTCTAATGCTAGAGCGTCTTCTGCCTGGAGACATGCATGAATGGGCGTACCCTCGTTGAAGGTTGTGCGTCAGGGCTGGTAACTCGGCACGTAAAAATCAACTACCAATCATTAGCGGACCGGAGTTCCGCTGTGGCGACCCCTAACCAGGAAAAGCCGAAAGACACAACAAGTTACCCATGGTAGGAGACTTCCCAAAAGGAATCAATAATGCATTTTATGGTACTGAGTTTTAAGCCATGACTTTGACACCAAGTGTTTGTCTGTATTAGACCTTCCTGAAAGGTGTTCTCATTTGGGGGGGGGGGGGGATTGAATGATATCCCAGTTTGCGATTCTTTGACATTGGCTTTGACATCTGAGAAGTAAATGCCAAAGAGGAGTGGGCCCAACACAGAGCAATGGGGGACTCCAATGGTGACCAGCCTCACTGTTGAGGTAGCCTCACCAGTTCTAACTTACTGGGTCCCATCAGTGAGCCAGGTAGCCATCCAGCGTGTTATACAGGGGTTTATACTTAGTTCTGTACGTTTATTGACAATGCTCAAGTGAAGAATTGTATCAAATTCTTTAGCCAGATCTAGGTAGGCAGTATGCACTGTTTTCCCCTCATCCATTGCCTTACTGACCTTTTCAAAGTCCACCAGATTCAGTAAGCATGATGTTCTTTTGACAAAGCCAGACTGGGATGGATCCAGTGTCTGGAGGTCTGCAATGTCCTTGTTGATAATTCTTTCCATTGTTTGGAGAGAAGACTAGCCACATTAATGCTTCTGTGATTTCCAGGATCTGTTGGAAGGTCTTCCGTTATGAAGCAGGATGACCATCGTAGTCCTCCATTCACATGGTACAAAGATTGTTTTAAGATTATAGTTAAATAATGACTCCAGGGATCCTGATAAGTCATACTTTAGACTATTCATGAGGCATCCTGGAATGTTATAGGGGCCTACTGGGGCCATTTATTGGCTTTAGTAAGTGCAGCCAGCACATGCTCCCTAGTTACAGCTGGAGGGGTTATGTTAGAGGGTATTTTTCAAAGGATGATTGGGGGTAAAGTTGGAACCAAATCTGCCTAACAGGTTCACTACATCACCAGACTCAACAAATGTGGCACCATTAACCACCAGTTTATCACATTGCTGTGTGCTGCCCTGGAGATTTCTGACATAGCTGTAGAAGGCCTTATGGTTATCTTTCACCTAGTAGGCTATCTTAACCTCCAAGCTGGCTTTGCTTGACCTAATTAGCCCTCTTAGTTGCCTGCTTACTTTGATGAATATGTTTCTATCTTTACAGGAATTACTCTTCCTGATTTTACCATATATTTTTTTTTCATTTGGTTGTACTGATGTCAGCATTGTGGTTCATTTATATGGCTAATCATGGGCTTACTTACAAATGAATAACCTTTTCAGGTCTGCCTGAATGCTCCATGTTGTTTGGAAAGGATCCTTGGCCCACTTCACTTTCCTGATTAACCAATGACGAGAAGTAATTTTAAATGGTGAGCTGACCGCCAGTCCTCTACCCTCTATGTATGCACTCAGATTTGTCACAACTGTGTTTTATTCAGTTTCCAAACTGCTACAGCCAGTATGCCAGTCTCTGAGCACACTCAACACAGCAAACTTACCAGTGAACGATTAATGATCTCAGTTAGAACTTTTCAATAACAGAATTTAAAAGCCGAATTTGAGTCCTTTTTTACTTGCTAACAAGGTTAATATGGTGATTCAGGTGGATCACTTTCAGGTTCCACCTCTAGAGCTCCACAAAGACCAAAAAAGATCTCTTCTATTTGTCAGGTGGTGCAGAGGATGTGCAGTGCTGAGCTAATAGACAACACACCAAGCCTAATTCAGGAACAGGTCCATGGCGATCTATGCTCTACCCTGGTTAATAAACAAATAAAAACAAAATTGAATTAGTGGAGAATAATGTAAACTAAAGAATACTGGGACTAGCACCAGTATTTTGTTTTTCCAGCTTGGCCACCAGGTAATCACACTGGACAGACTGTCCGTTTTCTGGACTCATAGGGGTGTGCAGCTTGGTTAAATGACTTGTTCAGAAAACCATGGTAGTCCAAATTCATATGGAGGGAATACATCTTTATACACACACCGGGCACACAAAGCATATCATTAACTGGTTGGGGCTGTAGTGCTCTGAGCCAACTGCTATTGCTCGGTAACAGTTTACAAGTAGGCAAGTATGTGTGTGTGTGTGTGTGAGTGTGTGTGTGTGCGTGCGCGTGTGTGTGTGCGCAAGCTTGTGTGCCCATACGCAAGAGAACGGTGTATGCGTATGGGTGTACATGGGGACAGGTGTGTGAGCATGCGCATAAATGTACACATGGTGTAAATGGTGTAATGGAGAACTGTGGAGCAAAGCAGGGAGTGCTCTGCTGTGGGGAGAGCTGCGTCAGTGCATCAGGCTTTCTGCAAGTACTGTGGGGGGGGGTCTAAGCAGAGTGTGTCAGTATCTTTGACACCCATTATCTTTGCATCCATGTTTTTGGAGTGGTGGCTAAATCAATTTACTACAATGGTACATGATTTTGTGTGTGTGTGTGCATGTCTGCAAGCATGTATGATGAATATGGTATAAGGAAGAACTGTGGAGCAAAGCTAGACTTGACACCTCCTTGCTGCCCTGCTGTGAGGAGAGCTGTGTCAGTGCAGCAGGCTTGCTGTAATTACTAGGGGGTGTTATGAGCTGACAGTCATTCCTCTGACCCTACCATTGTCATTGAAGCAGTATTTTGTGGAGAGGTGGGTAAAGCAACACACTTCAATGGTACATTGTGTGGACGTGTGTGTGTATGTGTTCATGCATGCATGCAGGGTTTATATGGTGTAAAGCAGGAACAGGTGAGGGAAGATGGACTGACACCCCCTTGCTGCAACTGGGGGGGGTTCTGAGTTGACAGCTCAGTACCTTGATCACCACTGTCATTTTAGCAGTGTTTTGTGGAGAAGTGGGTAAACACAAATGTAGAACCAAAACACTTCAATAGTACATGGTAGGGGTGTGTGTCTGTGTGTGCGGGGGTGCGTGCATGCCGGATTTATATAGTGTAATGGAGAACAAGTGAGGAAAGTTGGAATAGCACCTGCTAGCTACCCTGCAAAGTGTGCTGTGTCTGTCCAGTTGGCTTTCTGCTATAGATGGGGTAATGAGCTGACACTGATGGCTTTTGTCCCTCAGACATTGGAGCACTGATTTTTGGAGAACACAGTGTGTGTGCATGCATGGTGCCATGAGTCTAGAGAACACTGAATGGGGGGGGGGGGGTGACAGTGTAAAAGGCAACCATTCTGCAGCTGTAGATTAAAAGATGGCTGAGCAGAAGATGAATATGTCAGTATTCTGGGTTTGCAGTCATGGATAAGGAAAACAGCAGTTGATTTGGACATAGTAGTATGCAATACTGTTTTGTAGAAAAATGGCCACTGTGTCATGGTCATGTGACATCCTGAATCTGTGCATTTCTGAGTAACTGATGAATATCTGGAGCAACAGAACTGTGGAACAAAGCAGGACTGACAATAGCTTGAAGCTTTACTTTGGGATAGTGTTGTCAGTGCATTAGACTTCCAGCAACATCTGTGAAGTGTCCTGACGTGCCAATAGTTTATGCACCTCATAGCCATTACAGCACTGTTTTGGGGAGAGTGAGTCAAAGTCCCACTATTTAACACATATAATATGTGTCCACATGCATGTGTGTGTTTCTGCTAGTCAAAATGTAATGGACAGCAAGATTTTCAGCTGTGGACTGACAAATGCTGACAAGGTGATGGGTAGCAGGTGTCAAAAAACTGGGTTTGGAGACAAGTGTATTGACACTGAACAAATTGGTTTGCCCACATTAACCATATGTCCTTGTTTTGTGAAAATCTGGTCATTGCATCATGGTTATTCAGTTCTTTGTGGTGTAAAAGAACTATGAAGCAAATCTGTACCAATACTAGCTTGCTGCCCTGCTGAGGGGGACACTTTTGTAAGTGCAGTGAACTGGCTTCAGTAGCTGGGGATGGGAGTTTTGAGCTAACATCCAGTCATTTTCATTTGCCAAAGCCATTACAGCAGTGTTTTGCAGAGAGGTGGGAAAAGCTTCTAAGTTGACTGGTATGTTGTGTGGGTGTGGGTGGCTGTGTGTTTGTAGAGACTGTGCAAGGTGGTGTGAATGTTATGCATTGTGAAATGCAGAGATTATGACTAAAATTGTGCTCATTGTGGTTCCTAGCAATTTCATCATTGCTTGACTGAGACATATACATTGCTCTGTGTCTATCAGTACATTGTTTTAGTACAATGTTTGGGGTATGGTGTCAATGGTACAGCTGCTGGTACGGTTTCTTTACATGTGTGTCATGAAGTATATGCATGACAGACTGTATTGGAGTAGTTGCAATGGGGAACAGATGAGTAGGATTGTTGGATCGCTTATCAGTGTTCCCCACAAGTGTCCCAACTTTGGCTTATACTTTCAGTCTGACATACTGCAATCCAGAATGCTTTTTAAAAAAGGAGTTGGATTTTAATGAACAAATAATGACATCCATTGCAATTAAAACACTTTCTTCAGAAAATGAAAGCAAATTCATGTAGTCTTATTTCTGTGATCTCACTAAAACAGTAGTATTACTATTTTGAAAAGTATCTGCTTCGGAAGCTTTCTCCATGAGTCAGTTGCTGAGAGGATGAGAGATCTGCTTTATGTAGTTTGTCTTAGGTGTACGTTTGTAGCATCAGTAACAAAGTACTGGGTCACATCAGAGGCTTGGGAACTCATTGTTAAGAAGAAAATGGATTTGTTGTTATGCAAAGTTTGGCATTAAATACAATAGTTCAGGTTATGCTACAAGAGAATAACTATGCAAAGATAACCATGTGAATAGCCAGAATGAGGTTCAAACTGAATATTTCACTGTGCACATTTTAAGAAATGGATAGATTAACTTAAACTCTGGACTGATGTGTGTGTTTGTTTTTATAGAAAATTCTTGGGAAATGCTATTCGGAAGTGAAGAGACTGACCAAGGCCATTGATGATTGCAAATCTGTGCATACCGCATACCTTGACTTCACCAAAGGCCTTTGACACAATCCCACACTCAGGCATTACTGATAAAATTAGCAAAGTGAATGTAAACTCCTTTGTTGCAAGATGGGTTGCCACATGGCTCATAAACCGGTCACACACTATCAAAGTGGGTGACTCCACATCAACCAGTAGAAATTCCACCAGCGGGGTGCTAAAAGGGTTAGTGATGGGACCCCTACTGTTTGGTATATACCTCTCAGAAGTTCAGGCCAAAACTAAGGGGCTGTGGCTGACCAAGTTTGTGGACGACTGCAAACTGGGTGCAATTACTGAATCCCCAAATTATGTCAGTATACTTCAGAAGGGTCTTATGCAAACCAACGACTGGTGTCAGTCACAGTCTCAAACTAAATGCAAGGAAATGCATCATCATTCCCTTATGTAGAAATAATGTCCCTTCACAGTATCAAATTAACAATATCCTATGTACCTACGAAGTGGCAAGGGATCTGGTATCACAAACAGATGGCGACCTTAACTTTGACCACCATGCATCTGCTGTATACTGAAGAAACGCCAGGCGGAACGACAACAGAAATAAAAAAGTATTGAAGGACGAAATCACTAGACTGAGGGAAATTATCACTCGAGCAGACAATGGTCACACCAATAGACTTGAGTCAGCACCTGTTTGCTGTCCACAACTAGCAGCATAGTGACTGATATAACAAACGGTCAAAGGAATGACCGGAACCATGTGAATGAGAGGCGTATTGAAGAGGCTCATAATAGAGATGAGCATTTCAACACGAGTCATATCGCTGACAAAGACTGCACATTTGACTTTTCTCTTTTCAAGACCAATGATGACAACATACGAACCGGCGCTAGACCTAAGCGTCTTATGGAAGTTGGAACATTCAGCTGTCACACACAAGGCAATTAATATGCCTAAAGGTACTGTGCCTAATAGTTCTAGCCCCAAATGTAAGGGGGCTGTATCTACAAGTATTGGAAATGGTGTAGATCAACTTGACTGTTTTCTAGCTAAGGATTTTGACTTTGGTCATGAACATTTACCTACAGTTCGACCTAACGACAATTGTATTTCCTCTAAAGGGACTTTGAAGGATTTTATTTATACTTTGGGTAAAAACTTAATAGCCATAAAAGGTTTAAAAATAGACAATGCATATTTGAATAGATGTATCGAATCAAAAATTGTACCCATGGGACTACGTTTTTTTAAAGTCCCTATGGGGGTAGTTATGGATGACAAGAATATACAGGATTTTAACAAACTTTTTGACGGGTTTGGCATGGAATTTATGAGAATGTTGATTACGAAAAATGACGAAAAATTAAGTAAGTTATTAGATGAAGTAGAAAAATTGAATAATTTTAGAGTTAATGATATATTATTTCCTCAGTGGAAAGAACTGTATGACAGACAATTTATTTATGCAGATTAAAAAGCTAACAATATATATATATTAAGAAGAACAAAAAAAATGCAGAGAGATTCTATGCAATACAATAATAAGAAAGCATACATATGGAAGAAACATTTGTCTAATGAACATCCATTAGTTCGTAAGAACAATGACAGAGATGACAGACAAGAATACAATCATAATAATGGATACAATAATAGATTTCATGAAACATATACTCAGCAAGGAAAACATTTTTACAGGGAGAGACAATATGGAGCAAACACGATGCAGCAAAAAGGTTAGAAATTGAAAAAGCAGAGGCAGAATTGGTATTGGGGCAGAGACAAAATGGTTTGGCATATAGTACTATGCTTGACCATTCATTACCAAAAGAGTCTCAGGACTTCGCAAATACATCTAATGTAATAGTTAGGTGTTATAATCATTTTAATATTTATAATTACACTGATATGGAGTTGAAACTTGAACATTTTACATTATTAGCCAAAGGTATGAAATTTGTGCCTAGGCCTTCATTCAATTTGATTGATGCTATTATTGAAATTAAACTTTTTACTCGCAAATTAAATTTAGCTATGTGTTTTAAGAATACATCTGATTACAAGAAAGTGGAAATAAAGAAAAAGAGCTGCTTCATACCTCCTACACATCCCAGTATAGGTTTTTTGAGAAAGCAGTGATTAATGAAGTATTTAATATTAATAGACAACTAATAAAAATGAAATGTCAAGACAATTTAAATTCAAATGAGAGAAAAATAGTAGAACTGACCATTAATAATGACATAAGTGTAATGAAAGCTGATAAAGGGGGAGGGGTAGCATTGTTCAATACATACGACTATGTTAATGAAATATACAAGATTTTGTATGATTCTGGTAATTATGAGACTGTATCTACCAATGAGATAAATATAGGTTACAAGCGTATAGACATGTGCATAGAGGAATTACTGCTTGTCCAACGTATTACTAAGGATACATATGATTTTTTAAAGGTAGAACATCCTACATTAGCAAGTATCGTAGGGATTCCTAAGATACACAAAAATATAGAACAGCCCCCCTTTCGTCCTATAGTTTCGGGTAATCAATCTAAGATTTACCCCCTTGGTGTCCTTATAGATAGATGGCTCAAACCCATCTATGAAAATATTGTACATCTGGTCAAAGATTCTTGGTCATTTTTAGCAAAATTGACTAATGACAAATGGTCTAAGGATTGTACATTTATTACCATCGACGTTGTGGATTTATTTTCTAGTATACCAAAAGAAGATGGTTTAGAATATTTTTGTAACAGTCTTTCCAAATATTCTGGTTTAGAATGGGATAGAATTTTAGTTATTATGGAACTTATGTCACTTGTTCTGGACCACAATTATATCCATTTTGAAGGGGAGAATTTTAAACAAGTAAGGGGCGTAGCTATGGGGGCGGCTTGCGCTCCCATATACGCTAATTTATTCATGTTAGAATGGGAAACTACCCATTTTTTTACTTGTGAATATTATAAAGAAGTTATTTATTATTCGCGCTATTTGGATGATATATTTATATTATGGAAAGGAGATATGCAAAGTTTAAATTCTTTCATGAAGTATTTGAATAACTCTAGTACTTTTTTGAAATTCACATTTACATATAATGATGAGGGTATAGCCTATTTGGATATTTATATTTCTAAGACGAAAACTGGTTTTAAATCCAATATCTATAGGAAAAAGACGTTCTCGAATAGCTATTTAGCATTTACTAGTTGTCACCCGCGTAAGATGATGAAAAGTATTTATAAAGGTCAATGTATTCGGGCGGCCCGTATGACCTCGGAGTACAGTGACATTTTGAGAGAGATTGAGCATATTCAAGATATGTTTAAAATGAGGGGGTATCCAGGATTGATGCTCAATAACATCTCTAGGTATGTAGTGAAAGAATGGGGTAAAAAATTCCCCCCTTTACTAGGTAGGGAGTTCAATAACAAAGAACTAACTGTTGAAACTAACAAATTTGAGAGAGCCTGCATTTTGGAATATTCACCATATGTAGAATTTATTAAAAAAATTATTAGAAATAATTGGAATTTGTTACTTATAGAGGATGAAGTAACATGGTAGGGACTTCCCCGATATTTGTTTATAAAACAGGCCCTAATATAAAAAAGAAATTGGAGCAAACATTTCCTACTATCCATGATGTTAGCATTTATGGTAGTACTAAAAAATGTGGTTCATGTAACCAATGCCATGCAATATTACAAATGGACAATTTTACTTTAGATAATGTTAATAGGACGGTTATTAAATTTAAACGGGGCAACTGTAATACTAAAAATATTATATACCTGGCCAAATGTGTTTCATGTTCAGCTTTTTACATTGGAAAAACTGAACGTTTCTTTAGAAAACGTATTTCTGACCATTTATATTGTATTAAGACCAATGACATGAATAATGCTTTAAGCAGACACATATTTGAATATGGAGAAAAGCATGTGCTTAAATTTGCTATCATAGACCAAGTGAAAACGGAACCTATAGGTGGAAATTATAAAGCCATATTAAGTAAAAAAAGTTATATGGCAAATTTTCACGGATGCTGGAAGAAAACCAGGATTGAATGACTTTTTCACTATTAAACCTATACTGGAATTACGTTAGTATACATTGTATGAAAACATATCATGAGATGTCATCTTGTTTATAATTGCATATTAGATTATTTTTTAAACAATAATAGGATATATTTATTGAAGAATTATGGGATTTTACATTTTATTAGATTTTTACTTCATCAAGGGTCATTATTTCCATGCCTATGTAATTTTATAGTATCTTTATAGCCACTTTTATAGTTAATTTTAACATTAAATTTGTATTAGGTTGGTAACATGATATATAGACATAACATCAAACGTTTTTATGATGTCTACGCTAGGATCGTTAGGTTTGCTTAGTTTTGTTTAATGTATTTTGTTTTATGTTGATTTTGACAGTTTTATATGTGGTTGATTTTAAAATTTGCACTGTATATATTGTAACTTTTTGGAATAATGTTGCTTTAAGCTATTATGACTTGGAGGCGGGATTGGCACCAAAAAGTTTTGTCAGCCAGTAAAAAGGCATTCTGAAGAAGTCCACTTATGTGGATGAAAGCGCTAAATGTTTTACTAGCTTACGGTCGAATAAAGTAGTTTGTTACTTTTCTTCGGATATCATTTATTGTGCATCCATCAGTGACTCAAGCCTATGCATCTACTGTAGTAAGGAAGGCTTTCTACGTAGCACACTTGATTAGCAAATGCATTGCATCCAGAGCAAATAAGTTATAACCCCTCTATACTAGTCACTAATCAGGCCCATAATTGAATTGAATATAATGCCACTTTTGGCATGTACCGTACAAAGCACCTACAGCAATTGGAGAGACATCAGAGGTTACTAAGGTGATTAAGGGACACCAGCACATGCCTTACACAAACTAAAATCCCTGTCACTATACTCAGTATTATATAGACTTCTTAGAGGAGACTTGTGTCTGGCTTAGGGTCATCTCCGACCAAAATCTAATGAAATTGCTGCACATCTGTAAATTAAATGAGACTAGAGCTACCCGTTCCAGGGACCTAAATATGGCCTGCGACTTGAATAGGACATGCTAGAGGGAAACATTGGTCTCCCAGCGACTGCCGCATCTTTGAAATAGGCTGCCAATGCATGGAAGCAGAGCACCTCTATAACACTGTTCTAAGGGAACCTGGACAAGTGGATGGGGAAATAAATTCTTACCACGGATAGTGCCCACAACCCTCCTGGACATGGGCAGTCATTACAAAATACAGTCCTGCTTATTGATTAGATTATCTATGGTATTACATGGGATGAAACAGCTACGCTTGAAATGGCCTCCGGGTCGATTGCCTACTAACTTCCTATGATCCTCCTATGAAGAAACAGTTTTAGTGCACACCAGGCTGTGACTTATTTGATGTCTACTCTCATGCAAAGCTGACTAATTAGTTGAATCTAGCTAAGCTGGAAATGTGAGGCTCTAGCTCATTGAAAGAGGGGAAATGGAAGGAATAACTTGGCTAGGAACTGAAACTTGCAAAGCTGCTCCTTGCAAAAAGTCTTTTTTACCTCACTAATTTGTTGACACTTTTGCAAGCTTCTTTCAGAGAATGTGTAGTACACCAGTAGGAACATTTGTAAAACTCAGCGCAGACCGGCCAATGACACATTATCTGCAGACGCTCAAACTTGGCATTTTTTTCAGGTGTTCCATGCTAATGGAAGTCTAGTCTGTCAACCAATGGTAGGGCTACTTGTTCTCAGAATCCATGCTCTCATAGTGCATTATGAAACAAATGTAGCTTTCCAAAGGAAAAAAAGTCTCATCAGGATGTCTGCATTCATAAGGACAAAGGGATAAAATAAATAAAATTTGGAAGAAATACTTAATATGCTTCAGCCAGCTTATGCATGTAATGCATGACAAGCTAAAAAAAATATGGTCTTTCATCATTTGCCCTTCATGGTCTTTAAGTTCTTCTCTTTTTAACAGGTAGGTGGGAAAGCACAAGTGTCTTACTTTTACTTCATTACCCTGCATTTTTAATCTTACTTTCTACTGATGCATGATCAGAAATAGTTATTGGATGGGTGTCAAAGCTTTCAATTAAATGCACATACTCCTGTGAACTATCTAGTCTATCTAGTCTAGCCCAGTTAGGGTACCTTGGGGAACAATATGTAAATTCTGTCAAGAGTTCCTATTACTGAATTCACATCTTCCATACCAAATACTTTTAAAAAAGCCTTCAGAAATTGACTCTTTTGTTATACTGTCCCTTCTAGGTTCCCCTGATGCATCCTCATTGTTGCAAATCAAATTTCAGTCCCAACCTAATATTCCCTGCCGAAAATTGACCATGTCTCCTAAAATTATCTTAAGTTCTATATAGCAATTTTCAATGGAATATAAATACATGCAATTGAAACACTCTTACCTTAACAGTAGTCGCTTGCTACCACAAAATCTACCATTATGTCTTTTTTGCCTCATCACTATTGAAGCTCCTCAGATGATTAGTACAGTTATTCCCCTTTTCATCTGTTCCTGATTTTCTGCTGAAAATCCATTCTTAGATTCTCTGTCAAATTCAAATGCTCATTTCTTTCCAACTGTGTCTCCTGCAGCATTGCTATTTGCACTGTGCATTTAAGAAAATTCAATACTCTTCTTTTTATCTACACTTGTAAAGCCATTCACGTTCCAGGATAATACTGACAGCATAGCCATCATAATAAAAAGCTATTGTTCCCACCTATTGTGCAACAGTTGCTTTGAATGTGCATTGCCAGCTTTTGTGTTGCATGCATATGCGAATGTTTGGGAGGCTGATTTTTTTTTTTTTTGTATGGATGTTGCTCATCTCCATTTAAACCTACGTCACAGTTTCAAGATTTTTTGTTTTAAATGTGAATATCCAGTTCCTTGTAAGGTGTTATACTATTTATCCCTTTTCGAGCTATAAAAAAAAAATAAACATTTAACTTGCCAGTGATCCTCACCCTGCCAACTCTCAATCAACAAATCCTACACAGCCCTAGAGCCATTTTCCCTTCAGCCACCAGTATGGTGCGACAAACTAGACTGAGGTCTACCGCCTACCAAAGAGGAATCTGTGGTACATTTTGGAAGCATGGAAAGAGAGCAGCAATCTAGCTTGTAACTTTAGCAAAAGGGGATAAATGCACCACAGTGCCATTTCAAAGTCTCACCTGCTGCATGTAATACAAGCTAATCACAAAACACTGCCACTGTGGTCGACACTAAAAAAATAATGTCAGTTGACAGATTACTTCCTTCCTGGAAGTGACGGTCTATCCCATGATTATAACTAGGGTATGAATCTGCATGGGGGAGACTCCCATCCAAACCAGCCCTCAAGCATCCATGTCACTTTTCAAAACATGGGACACAAGCAGTGTAGATACCTTTCAGAAGCTATCCAAGGGCTTGCACTAAAGTATAAATACTGAGCATGTGAGAGCCTGACTGCCATTTTGTAGCTAGCTGTTGAAATTTGAACATGTAAGCTGTCTGTTAGTTTGCCCATATTTAAAGATGCTACTATCCATCCTGATGTGTTTCTTTGTATTAAAGTATCTGAACGAAACCCCAAGCCTTACTATTTGTGTTAGAGATGAACGAGTGACATGGTGCCAGACATGGCATATCTAAAGGGCATGAAGTCAGAACTGGCGCATCCAAGGGGCATGAAGTTTGAGACAGCATGTGTATATTTCTTATTAAGCAAAGATATCAGAGTTATCAAAAGTGTAGTGTTTGCATGTTTGTGGAGTGTTTCAGTAAAGCTATTTCACAAAAGTACAGCCATTACAAGGCATATTTCACAGTACAGCCATTACAGAACATATTTCATAAAGTAAAGAATTTCAAAGAGTTTATTGTGCATTTGAATGTTGTTACAAGCCCACAGCACAGCCTGTTCATACACAATTACAAAGGGCCATATTGTGTGTGTGTGTGTGTGTGTGTGTGTGTGTGTGTGTGTGTGTGTGTGTGTGTGTGTGTGTGTGTGTGTGTGTGTGTGTATACTTTGTGGGCATGGCAGACTGATTTCGGAAGCCCAATGCACTTGTGTTTGACAGTAATATTGCTGAGAACTGGATAGTGTTTGAGGAAGAGTATGACAATTTCATACAGGCTGCATTTTCTGAAAAAGATGCCTGTACAAAGGCTTTTATTCTGCTTAATTTAACTGGGTCAGAATCCATTAAAAGAGAGCGCTAATTTGTGTATGCACCTGCTATTTATGCTGGAGAGGGGGAAAACAGTTGTACTGCTGTACTAGCTGAATCAAGGGAGGACAGAGTGCTTAAAATGTAAATTTAGAGAAATGTGATACTTCCAGACAAATGTTACAATGGAAAGGCACTTATTTTACAAAAGGGATCAAAAACCTGCTCAAACTTTTGCAGCATCTATAACTGACTTGAGAAATGAAGCTAAAAATGTGCAGACCTGGTGACTTAAGGGATGAGTTGATAAAAGACGGACTTGTGTATGGCATATAAAAGATGATGCTGTGAGAAAGTTTGCTTTGTGATAGTGATTTAACTTTGAATATGGCCACTGAGGTTTGTCAGAAATACGAGCTCACAGAAAAGCACACAAATATGCTTGGAAATGAAATGAGCTCTAGAAGGCACAATGATAAAGCTCATGTTGAAAGTATGCAGCACGTTATTAAGAGAAACAGGCCCAAGCACATGGCAGCTGTAACCCCTGCAACATCTACTGGTAAACCCCAGAACTTTCTAGCACATTCCAGATTTCGCACAGTCTCAGTGAAGCATAAGAATGAGTCAGCACACTCCAAGGATGGGCCCCAACCCAGTTTCATTGCCAGCTGTCATAATTGTGGTGGTAATCATGAATCTATAAAGGAAAAATGTTTAGATTTTGGTCAACAATGCCACAAATGCAATAAATGGAATCATTTCAAAAGGTTTTGTAAATCAAAAGGCCCACATTCCTTTATTAAAAGGGAACATTTTAAGAAATTAGTTGATCAATTAGAAAACTATGGAGTAAAACAGATGCGCATTGTTTATGTTGATGGTGTATCAGTGCTTCATGAAACAGTCAATGCAGTAGATTTAAGGGCCAAGAATGAAGTATTTTATACTATTCGGATAAATGGCAAACTCACAGAACTCAAAGTTGATACAGGTTCCAAGTGCAATGTTATGTCTGCAGAAACATTTCCAAGAGTGTGTAAAGGTGAAAGGCTTGATGTGGCAAGGTGTGCAAAATGTATTGCCTATGGAGGTGAAGAAATTCAAACTGAAGGTTCAGTAATGTTTTCATGTTACTCTGCAAAAAGGAGCTACAGCTCATTATTTTATGTGGTCAAGAGGCACGTCCAGTTATTATTCTGGCCCAGAGACACTTAGAAAATGGAACTGCTTTTATTGAATAAGGAAGTCCACCATGTTAACTTAGAAGACCACTACTCTAATTTTGCCCTATGCAAATCTTTTTGAAGACAAACTAGGCAAACGTCCAGTTTTGCATGCCATGAAGTTAGACCCAGAGGTCAGGCCAGTTATCAGGCCAGCACGAAAAGCTCCAATAGCCATGCAGGCCAGAGTCAAAGCCGAGTTAGATAAAATAGTGTGATAAGGTGTAAATTGTCCAGTGGAAACTCCACAGAATGGGTATTTTGCATGGTAGTAGCTCACAAGAAAAGCTAAGATGACATTAGAATATGTATTGAGCCATGAGATTTGAACAAAGTGCTAAAAAGACCTTATCCAATGTGCACAGTCAAAGAAGTCACAGCCTTGATGCCAAATGCCACTATTTTTTTCTGTCCTAGATGCAAACAGTTCATTTTGTGAATTCAATTTGACAAAATCCTCATTGCTCACTACTTTCAGTACTCTGTTTGGCAGGTACAGATTTTTGAGAATCCCATTTGGGATAAATTCTGAAAGTTAAGTCTTTCAATGTGCAATGGAGCAAATTTTTTCTGGGTATCCTTGTCCTATCATAGTAGACGACATACTAGTAGATCATCGGGATGAAGCAGAGCATAACAGAAACCTCAGAAAAGTTCTAGAAAGGGCACCTCAAGTTAATTTTAAGCTCAACCCATGCAAATGCAAATTCAGGCTACAAGAATTTCCTTATGTCAGTCATTTATTTATGAGTACAGGCCTACAACCAGATCTTTCAAAGCAATCAGCCATTCTCGAGATGCCAGCTCCAGACAATGTTCAAGCCCTGCAACATTTTATTGGCATGGTCAACTACCTAGGCAAGTTTATTCCAGACTTCAGCCAACGTTTAGCATCACTCAGAGAGCTGACACGTAAAGATGTATCCTAGTGTTGGTTACAGTAACAAAGAGTATTTCATGTCCTAAAACAAAGAATTGCTAGTCCACCAACGCTCAGATAATACGATGTTCACAAACCAGTTACACTTTCCTGTGATGCTTCACAATTTGGTCTTGGTGCAGTCATTCTACAGGAAGATCACCCTGTTGCCTATACATCGAGAATGCTTACCCAAACTTAACAGCAGTACGCCCAGTGTTTGCTTGTTCAAAGTGCCATGATTATGTTTATGGTAGACCTGTCCAGACTGAAACAGACCACCAACCTTTAGTCACTATCTTGAGAAAACCAATGCATTCAGCCCCAGTCCAACTGCAATGTATGATGCGGTGACTGCAAAAAGTACAGTTGTGTACCTACCATAAATGTAGATGTTAGAGTGTATTCACTGTTGCAGTCATTACTCTTGGGTTATCCTGCTGGCAGGCTACCCTCAGTCAGCCTGAATTCCAAAGTCTAGATCCAGCATTGGTTGCCGTTGCCTCTTCCCTGACGTCAGTGCGCCAGGAGTATAAAAGATGCAGCCGACGCCATTTTCTTCAGTTTTTCTTGCCCCAGATGTCAGGTGCCCCCAAATTGGTAGGGTGAAAAATATGCCAATAAAAATGCATGCAGAAAAATAACATTTTCTTTATCTACAAGCAAATACACCAAATAGGCTGTATAGGATAGAGAAGTGCAGATAAGTCCCAGCAAAGAGAAGGGGGATGGTGGGTGGGTAACCTGGACTGCAACAGTGAATACACTCTAACATCTACATTTATGGTAGGTACACAACTGTACTATGTTCATCGTGTTTCACTGTTGCAGTCATTACTCTTGGGTTGAATCCCAAAGCTGAGGATGGGTGGCTGGGCTGAACAGGATTAGGAGAGGCTATGAGGCCCTGCAGAACTGCAGTGGCAAAGCCTGCTCTGGACTTAGAGTAAAGAGGTAAGTGGTAGTGCTTTGTGAAAGTGTGCACTGAACTCCAAGTTGCAGCCTCTAAGATATCTTTGGTTGGTACTCCTCTGAGGAAGGCTGCTGAAGTGGCTGCTGCTCTGGTGGAACGAGGCCTAATGCCCTTAGGCACTGATTTGCCATGTTGAGAATAGCAGAAACGGATGCAATGGCCTATCCATTTAGAAATAGTCTGTTTTGAGATAGTCTTTCCTTGTGATCCTGCAGAATATGACACAAAGTTGCTCAGTCTTTCTGAAAGCTTTAGTTCTGTCCAAATAGAAGCGCAACTGCCTGTGTATGTCCAAAGAATGCATAATTTTCTCACCCTTGTTCTGTGGATTTGGATAAAAGGTAGGCAAGTGAGGGCCACACTGGATACCACCTTAGGCATAAATGTAGGATTTGTCCTCAGAGACACCCTGTCTGGATGAAAAATGATAAAAGGTTCCACAGCCATGAGTGCTTGTAACTCCGAAACTCGCCTTGCTGAGGTTATTGTTAGGAGTAGAGCCGTTTTCCAGGATAAGAATTTTATATCTGCTGTTGAAGCTGGCTCGAAAGGAGGCAGTGTGAGTTTTTCCAAAACATAATTGAGGTCCCAGGCCGGAATTGGTGCTCTCCTTGGAGGCCTAATGTTTTTGGCCCCTCTGAGGTACTGCCTTATTAAAGGATGAGAAAAGATAGGTGGTTCCATATTGTAATGGGCTGAAATGGCAGAGGCATGAATCTTAATTGATGAGAAAGAAAGGCCTTTGTTCAGCATCTCAGTTGGGTATTGTAAAATCTGAGGTATATTTGGTACACACATGTCATTGCCTTGTTCCTGGCTCCAAGCACAGAATCTCTTCCATTTTTCTGCATAAGATTTTCTGGTACTAGGCCTCCTGGCCTCCAAGATAACATCCATAACAGCTTTTGAAAGAGGTGTGTTCTGAATGGTTACATTATCCGCCATGCTGCCAGTTTTAAGGTCCTGAGTTGGCTGTGCAGGATCTGATTGTTTTGTTGGGTCAGCAAGTGAGAAGTTTGAGGCAATATCCATGCTGGGCCTTGAGACACGTTCTTTAGGACTGGGTACCAGTGCTGGCATGGCCAGTCTGGTGTAATCAGTATCATTTTTGGCTTCTCTTGTCTGACCTTTAGGAGTACCCTGGGGAGGACAGGCAGTGGAGGAAAGGCATATACTGTTAGGTTTTTTCAGCTGAAGGATAGGGCGTCCACTTTCCATGCTTGCTTGTGATAAATCCTTGTGCAAAATCTCTGCAATTGGTAGTTGTGAGGGGAGGCAAATAGATCTATGTCTGGGCATCCCCATTTCCTTATTATCATGTTGAAGACTTGTGGATCCGGTTTCCATTCGTGGGGATCCATGAGGTTTCTGCTTAGTTAGTCTGCCAAAGTATTTGTTTTTCCTGGCAAAAATTGTGCTTGCAGGTGAATTTGAAAAGCCAATGCTGTGTCCCATAAGGTCATTGCTAGTCTGCAGAGGGGGTAGGAATGTGTACCTCCCTGCTTGTTTATGTACCACATGACCGTAGTATTGTCTGTCTTTATTAGTAGCTGTCCTGGATAAAGCAGGTCCTTGAAAGCTGTCAGGGCATTTTGAACAGCTAGCATCTCTTTTTGACTGATGTGAAGATGCACCTGGTTTGCAGGCCATGTGCCCTGAATACATTTTCCTGCCATATGGGCCCCCCAGGCATAATCTGATGCATCCGTTGTTAGTGTCTGTCTGGCGGTGAGTAAACTGAATGGCAGACCCTTGTTGTGGTGACAGGCTTCTGCCCACCATCAAAACTCCTGTTGTAGGCAGGGAATGAGTGCAATTACGTCTCCAGGCTGTGGCAATACTGAGTCCAAACACTTTTTAGATACCATTGTAGTTTCCTCATATGCAGTTTGGCATATGGAATTAGTAGAATGCAGGATGCCATGAAACCCAGGGCCTGCAGGATTTTCCTTGCAGATAAGCGGGCTTTTGTTGCCAATTTCTTGAAGTAAGAAGTCAGTTGCTTTTGTTTGTCTGGCATGAGATAAGCCATCTGGGCAGTTGTATTTAAGCTTGCACCCAGGAATATTATCTCTTGAGAGGGCACTAGTCTTGATTTCGTTTCGTTTACTGTGTACCCTAGGCCAGTTAGTAATCTTTTTACAAATGCCAGATGCTTTAAAAGAATGTCTTTGGTCTCTACTTGAATTAGGCAGTCATCCAAGTAGGGATATATTTGAATTCCTCTGTCTGAAAAACGCAATTACTGGTGCCAGGCATTTTGTGAAGACCCTGGGCGCAGTAAATAAGCCAAAGGGCAGTGCAGAGAATTGGTAATGCATTGAGCCAGCTATGAATCTGAGGTATCTTCTGCAAGACTGTCTGATTGGGACATGCAGGTAGGCCTCTTTTAGGTCCAAAGTTACGAGCCAAGCCTTCTTGCCCAGCATGGGCAGTAGCTGCTGTAGAGTCAACATCTTGAATTTTGGAACTTCCAGAAACGTATTTAGTATAGATAGGTCCAGTATTGGTCTCCAGGTTCTGTCCTTTCTGGGTACTAGGAAAAGTCTCGAGTAAAATCCTTGCCCCTGCTCTTTTAGTGGTACTTGCTGAATGGCCCTCATGTCTAAGAGGGCTGTAATTAGTTTTTGTGCCTCTGCCCATTGATTGTGTGGCAGGTCTGGCATACCTTTTGACCTTGGTAGAGTGTGAAAATGGAACCTGTAGCCTTGGGACACTATGTTCAGGACCCATTTGTCTTGGATAACCGTTTGCCAATTTGATGAGAAAAGTGCTAGTTTTCCCCGTAAGGGGGCTGTCAAAAGAAAAGTGCTTGTATATGGCAGAGGAAAGTCATTGGGACTGTTTCCTGTAAGGTTGTGATTTGTCTTCTCTGCTTTTGGAGGTAGGAGCACCCCATTGTTTAGGCCTGTATGAGCCTTGGGGCTGAGATCTGCCTCTAGGACGCCTGTATCTGCCTCTTTGTGGTCTGTCTGACACTGGAAAGGACCAATTTTTAGAAGGCCAGTTTCTGCTAAACCTGGGTGGCTGTACCTGTAAGAAATCCTTGACTGTCTGCATGGATTTTGCTTTATTCTCCATATTTTCAACACCTCTTCTGCTTAGTACCAAACAAAGTGTCGTGCTGCAATGGTGCATCTAATAATTTTGCTTTAACATGATCAGGCAGATTCTGTTCCTTTTACCCAGCATGCCTTCTAATAACAAAACCTGTAACAGCGGCCCTGCAAGAGGCCTCCAATGAATCATAACCACATTGTAAAGTATGCTTTCCCACTTGTTCAGCTGCATGCAATAAATCCTGCAATTCCTTGTTCTCTGAACATTCAGTATTTGTCAACAATTTCTGTTTAAGCAGTGACATCAAATATTGCTATTTAAGCATATGAAACTGACAATTTAAAGCCCTTACAGCCAAGGTAGCAGAAGTGTAGACTTTTTTCCCCCATCTGTCTAGAGCCCTAGAATCCCTATCAGAGGGGACAGGGTTTTTTGCAGTAGAAGCTTTAACCCCTTTGGGACCTTGAGATATAGTTTCTGGGTCAACAGCAGGGTTCTTATATAGGAATTTATGAGAATCCAGAACCCTGTATTATCTGTCTGGCTTAGCAGGTGCAGGGGGTAAAGAGTCAGGGGACAGGCCGGACTCTGAAAATACATCATCTACAATGTCTAAAACAGGTGGAATAGCAAGGGGTCAATGCTGAGGAAGTAGCAGAAAGTCTCTGAGCCTTTTCTTAGATTCAGAATAATCTTGGCTCTCCCAGTAGAAATGCTCCCTCATGGTATGCAGGGTTTCCCCAAAAGAATAATCCTCAGTAGGAGAGGCTGAAGGAATGGATTCTTCAGTATCAGAATCCTCATAGGGAAGCATTGAGTAATCCTGTTCAGAAGAGGAATCAGAGGAAATAGAAACCTGATCAGAAGAATCATACTCTGTCTCTTGCCTAGGCCTCTTATCAGGAGGGGGATGGGAGCCCCTGATCAAAGTAATTAGGTCTTCGGCCATTTTGAGCATCTGTTTTTTAGGCATGAAAGTCTGAGTAGGAGAATGCTGTACTTGTTTCTTTGTCTTTAGAGCTGCTTTAGTCTTTGAAGCTGAAGATGGCTTAATATATAGTTGTGTAGGTCTGAAAACACCCTCAGAAGCCGATGCCTGCTCAGCGGCTCCGGACCCAATACCTCGAGTATCCAGAGGTCCAGTCAGCTCCACATGGGAGTCGGAAGCGGCCTGTGGCTCTGAGGTAGCAGGCGCCAGGGGCTGCGAAAGCACCTCACTGAGAACCGGCAAACGGCCTAGCAGAGGCCTCGTCGTCGGTTTTGGACCTCGGATGCCTATCCTTTTCCTTGTCCTTGCGTTTTTTGTAAACTCTGGATTTCGGCTGGTCCGACGGCATTATATAATTAAATCTTCGGCCAAAGTAATGAAATGCAAAATCAAACCGACGCTTAGTGCGTTGGTTAAATCTAGCACAAAACCGACAGCTAGCAACGTTGTGATCAGAGCCTAGGCAAGGAATACAGTAAAAGTGAAAATCCTTATGAGGTATTTGCTTCCCACAAGAAATACAATTGTTAACTTTTACTGACATCGGTCTGGAGCAAGAAAAACGTTTCCCCAACGGGGTACTTAGCTTTAATGAAGACTTTGGTTCTGAAATTCGGATTTGAAAATCTCAGGAGTCGGCCGACCGGCACTTGCGAACTGCTTTTGCTTCGGGCACCGCACAGCAAGAAAGACTGAAGAAAATGGCGTCGGCTGCATCTTTTATACCCCTGGCGCACTGACGTCAGGGAAGAGGCGACAGCAACAGACGCCGGACCTAGACTTTGGAATTCTGGCCGACTGAGGGTAGCCTGCCAGCAGGATAACCCAAGAGTAATGACTGCAACAGTGAAACACGATGAACATGTATAATTTCAATCTTGTCTACAAGAAAGGCAAACTTCTTTATCTTGCTGATACGTTATCCAGATCACTCAGAAATACCGCTAAACAGAATGACAATCAAGGTTCTCATTCGATTGATGATTTTGAAGTCATGGAAGTGTGTAATTTTTCTTCCACACGTCTTGATGAGTTGAGAGATCACACAGCCACGGATACAGTTTTACAAAGGCTCAACCATTTTATTAATCAAAGATGGCCGTCAAAGCAATCTAGTTTACCTCGAGAGCTGCAACCTTATTTTCCGTACAGAGATGGGATTTTGTCTGAGAAAGGTATAATGAAAGGTCCAGAAGTAATTGTTCCAAAGTCCTTGCAACCTGAGTACATTGCTATCATGCATCGTTGTCACCCAGAAATCAAATCTACTAAAAGGGCGAGAGTATTTTGGCCTTCTATGTGACAAGACATTAAGAGAGCACTTTCTTCTTGTTCAGTATGTAATAGTACAGAGCCTCACCAACAGAAAGAACCACTTCAGCTTAACCAGATTAGATAACTACCTTGCTTGACAGTAGCCACAGACATCTTAGAGTGGAATGGTCAACATTATTTAGTATTAGCAGACTATTATTCCATTTGGTTCGTGATTGACTTACTTCCCAACCTAGCATCCAGTACAGTTATTACTAAGATGAAGCATCATTTTGCTGCTCATGGTAGTTCACACAAACTTATTTCTGACAATGGCACACAGTTTACAAGCCAACAGTTAGAGATTTGCAGAAGAATGGGACTTTACTCATGTCACAAGTAGTCCAGAGTACCTGCAGTCAAATGGTTTGGCAGAACGTGCAGTGCAAAGTGCAAAACAGTTACTTGAGAATTCAAAAAGAGATGATAGTGATGTTTTCCTGAATCTCTTGAATCTTAGAAATATTCCTTGTGATAAAATTCTTGTTCACCTGCTCAGAGACGTCTGTCGAGACAAACCAGAACCACATTACCACTTAGTAGTCAACTGTTTGTTTCACTGATCTGCTGTTCTTGACTCATGGAACCATCTGTTGAGGAAACACCTATCCCAGAAGTCATACTATGATAAGACCAGCAGACTGCTCAAGCCATTATGAAAAGGAGAGGTGGCAAGGATGCAAACGCCCAAAGGTTATGATTGGATTGAAGAATATTTGTCCAGAGCAGAGATTGTACACTGTAAAAACAGAAGAAGGAATCTTTAGGCAGAATCAGAAATATTTACTACTGGTATCCGAGCCTATACCACAGCAAGTAGCCTGTGAGAAAGACCATCTCAGAGTGAGTTGTCCAGTGTTCCAATTCCAGAGGAAGTTCCAGAGAACATTCCTGTTCCTATGAGGAATAGAAACATTCCTGATAAGAGTTGTGCACCACAGACTGTCCCGGTGACTAATTTTAGCCCCAACTGTTATGTTAAGAGATATGATCGAATTGCTAAACCTTGCAACAGATTTGAAGCAACTCAGACATGAACACTGTATTTTGTTTCTGATGTACATAATAATGCATGCCTATCTCTGCTACTGTTTTGCATAAAGGGCAATTGTTTTAAGAGGGAGGATATAGATCAAGGAGTGTGCATATACCTTTAAGAAGCTATCCAAGGGCTTGCACTAGAGTATAAATACTGAGCACATGTGAGCCTGAGTGCCACTTTGTAGTTAGCTGTTGAGATGTGAACATGCATGTATGCAAGGTCGGTCTGTTAGTTTGTTCGTATTTAAAGATGCTGCTATCCATCCTGATGCGTTTCTTTGTATTAAAGCATCTGAACAAAACCCCAAGCCACCTTGTTATATGTGTTAGAAATGAATGAGTGACAGGCAGTACAACATACACCTGCCTGAACAAGCTGGTCTCCAAGATGGATACAGGGTCATTTTGTTCCTGATTAACTCCAGGATTTCTCAATTGTACATCCTTTGATAAAAGCTTTCAAAAAGATATGCAATTTCAGAAAAAAGTTTGAAGCAAGTCTATTACTATTAAAACATTACTACTAAAAGAATGTCAGTACATTACCGTAGAACAGATTGTGTGCCGTTTATACTGTTCATCAGACAAAACTGTTTCACTTGTTCACCAACATAACAGCAGCATCTTTTATAACGCTTGTAAAAGACTCAAGAGGAAGTCTTTTGTAACCTTACCTAATGTGCATCTACTACAGAAAGCTTAGAATGTTAACCTTTACAGCAGGTTTCAATAAAATATTGCCTTTTACTTTGATATATAAGCAGCTAAGCTTGCAAACTTTGTTTTTCTGCTCTGGATGAACCTATGTCTGATAAGGACATGACATGAAAACAAACAAAAGGGGCACATTCTGCTTCAGTCTATGGACTGTGGTTATAAATTTATTAAAAAAAGTAAACTAATTTTGGGTGACATGATTGCAGTGGTCAGTACTGTTACCGGACTGTGCTTGGTATTCAGGTTTGGTTCCTGGTTAGTGATACCTCCTGAGTGATTCTTCCTTGCTCTCCCAGAGCCCACAATACTTCTTAGTTTTCTGGTCTGTTGCCTAACCACAGTGCCTTCTCTGACATTTACACATCATTTCTGTCTGCAAGGATTTTTCACCAGGATCATTCCTTCCACATTCCAGAAATGACACTAGGTCACCTGGGAAAGCAACAAACTACCACTATGTATATATGCAATCTGAATGTCCCATGCATGTGCACGCATCCTGTGATCGACTGCCATTGTCATCTAGCATTGTTTCAATGTGTAAAGCCAAATGTTCGGAAGGACATGCGCTGCCCTTCTACCCCAAACATGATGATCGACTGCCATTATCATCTAGCATTGTTTCAATGTGTAAAGCCAACTGTTTGGAAGGACATGCCCTGCCCTCCTACCCCAAACATAATAAAATGGGTATTGAAAAATAATTGAACAAATTAACTCCATTTAGTCAAGAGCATTCATAGTCTAACAAAGCCCATTTAACTTTTTAACCACACTATCACATTTAGTAGTCATCATGTAACATAAGCAACTATCGTTTCTCCTGCTCTTACTTTTATCTTCAGCAAATGCACGCAGTACAAAACACATGCCAGCCAGTCATTTCAGTTGTCATATACGAATAAAGCCTGCCTGTAACTGCTTGTAGTCAGGCCTACCCAAAAGGTAACGTATGGTATGTTATGCTTAAAATTACCTTATCTATGTGCAATTACTTATTTTAGTAACATTCTGCATTTTTGTGTTTTCTCCACTAGCAGTACACAGACTACTAAAGACCTGGCTTTTCTCTGGAGTCCTTGTCAGCAGTTAATTTATGCAGACGTTTTTAGCCAGGTAGGTTGATCAAATAGACTATTCGGTGCCACAGCCTAAACCTGAGGCAGTGAAGTTGTGAACATATATATATCAGGAAGCTGCATACATTACAGTGATTGTGGTCATCCACTTCTGCTCACATGAAACAGCCAGCACACATTTATTCACAGACGTACTTTTCAAACTTCCTCTTCCAATTACTGGATCCAGAAAATAACTATGTGAAACTAGGATGGGTGGCATTCTTTCCATTGATAACTTATTTAATTTTGTGAGCTCTTTAAGGGCTGCATACTTTACACTGAAATCACTTCTACTTTACTTACAGGATTTCAATACAAATGTTTCAGTATAGGATCACCTAGAAGAAATGTCTATGCCACATGCATTCCAAGACAGAATGAATGTGTAAATGCAGCTTGACAACATAGATGACTCCACAGGGGCCTAAACTTTATATTTCATATATGTTAAACAGTAGTTTGGGTTAAGGAATTCAACATATTAAGTAAACATGTTTCAAACTGAGCATGTTCTACGTTTCATCCATTTTCAATTCTGAATTTCATTTATAAACCTTAAAATGAAGTTCTGTGGCCATCTTCCTTTTCACATCCCTTACAAATCAGATCATTTTATTAGTATCATAAAGAGTTTAATAGATTCTTGCCACTATGTATTGCTGTTTCCAGATTTTTTTTATTTTTATTTTCCCACTCTGTAATTTTCCTGCTATGTCTGCCAACCATCAGCTCCACCTACAAAAAAATTCAGTCTTAAGCCCATTCATTCCTGCAGTGCAAGGACATTCTCCAGCAAGAGTGTAAGAGCTCATCAGAAGAGGCCATCGTCCATCTAGGCAACCAGGAGTCTGTCTCCTTACCTGCATTTCCACATGCAGGTTACTTGGACATTTCTATTTCAGGCCATACCCTTGCCCTGCTGGCCAAAACAAATACTTGCATCATCTAAGGAATCTCCTGTTCCCTTTCTTTCCATGTGTGCTCCCACCCATACAGTTACCATCACTGGCTTTAGTAGCCCCAAACCCACGTCCGCAGTCTTGCACTACATTTTGGTGCTCGGAAGCCTCTGCTTACAGGTGTTAAACAGCAGATCAGAACCCTGAGTATGGGCAAGCTGACCTCAGCCACCCCCCCCCCCCCCCACCCCCCAGCAGGCTTCTCCAGTGGCTTAGTCACTTTAAACTGGGTCACCCAAATTGCATGTCATAAAGTCAGACAAATTGTTTAAATTCATGAAATTTTAAAAAACAGCATTCCAAAAAGTTATAATAGCAGAATACCTGCAAGTTCCATACAAAAACAATGTAAAGACAAATCACATACATTATTTAACAGAGGGCCAAATCCCAAACAAGCAGAAGTGCTAAGAAATGGCAATCATCTTTGTACTTCTTGGCGAAAGGAAGTTTAACAAGCAACTGTATTACAACAGGCAAATTATTTCCATACATCTAAATGCGGCAACTTTGCCACAACTTTCCAATGTGGCGCAAAAGTCTTGTTAAACATTAAAAAGATTACAAACAGGAATATATTACATTAGAGATCTAACTCATACAGCAGTTACTGCACATTGAAGCAAACCTGTTATTAGCCAGACTGTTCTCTGCATGTAGGTAAAAACACATCCACTTCAAAATAAACCAAACAATGAAATCCATTCTTGTAGTCAACAGATACAAAAAGTCACAACACAATCTTTGTCTATGTGTGTGTGTGTATATATCAAAAAAAGTCAAACTCATCTTCCCTAACAAAAAAAAAATCAAACCCTTTCAGTCACTTGACTGTCTCCAGCAGATCTATTCCAATGAATAAATAAGTTTATCAATAAATTATGCTATTTGAAATATAAATTTTAAAGCTCAAACTCACCTTCTTTGGTAGGAAATATACACCCACTGTGTATTTATCAGGATTGGTCCAAAGCTCAATTTGTGCTAGCACCTGGTTAGTAAAGGAGTTGCTCATTACAAAGCTAGGATGACCCATGGCACAGCCCAGATTAACCAGACGTCCCTCTGCCAGAACAATAATGTGACGGCCATTCTTCAGCTTGTAGCGATCCACCTGCACAGGAAGGAACGAGAGCTAAATTACCACAATTGTGGCCTCTATCATGCCAATACATACATGCTGTAACATTACCCGATAACTTGTGAGGACACTAAAGAATTGGATTTTTACAGCATGCACATGTATAAAATGTAAATATTTAATATTCCAGAAAGTAGAACTATAAACACAGAAAGAGTCTGACAAGAGACAAGGACCATCTGACACAGTCTATCCCCCACTGCAGAAACCACTTACTCCCTTACCTCTTCACATAAATAGCCTAATGTCCATCACACACCACAAAATATCCCATTAATTCACCTTGTATGTTACTCTCAAATTGTCAGTACATACTCTTTTATTCCATTTGTATTTTCTGCTTTTACTTGCACATTTATATTTGGATTTTCTGCTTTTGTGTGTGTTAATATTGCTCCTTGTCTAGTTTAAATGTATTTATAAACATGTAAATTTTGGTACCATTTTCTTAAAATGCTGCATCTGATCCTTATGGAACATCTCTTCCCAGGCCTCCACTGCAAATGGATTCGTTTGGCCTAGTCAGACTTTCATGGTAAACAAATGTCAATACATAAAATAAATTTGACTCTACAACCTACACAAAGATTGTTCTGAGCAACAGCCACTTTTTGCGTTGAAATATTTTCATGCAACTCCAATAGTGTCAATCTAGTACCTTCAGATTATGTAACCCATCACCCGACCCCAAATTAAATGTACACATGCTCAAGTACTGCGGCTTCTTTAACTCCTAACCTTTCAAAACTACTGCATATTAAATTCTTCTAGTCTTTTGCTATACGGCTTCTGATGTAGATAGTAAACAGAATAAGAATATGTACCATTTTAATGCTGTTATCAGAACAGGTATCCCTACTGAAATGTCTGCACTCAAAATGCTGAGTGCTGACAAGCCAGAAAAAAAAAAAAAATGAACACAGGAGAAGAGCAAATTTCAAAAATTGCTTTTCCCCTTTAAACGTTTTTGCAGGTGGGGCAAGTCCACCCATGCATCCCCCTTGTGGGGTGCGAGGCAAGCCCCCCAAACTATATACCAACTCAGAGACCATCGCACATCAGAGAAAGGGGAATATTCCGAGAAATAGCATCTCAGACTTAGTATACGAGAGTACGTTCTTTCGGCCAGACTTTGTATATCAGGACTTGTTGTAGTGGGTCCTGACATTTCAATCAATTACCTCAGAGCAGTCTAGTATTTCTATGTTAATCAAACCAAATACATTCTTGTTAGGCAGCTTCAATTACCCAAGAATTGACTGGCACACTTACACCTCTAAAAATGGATATGCTCAGCATTTTCAATACCAAAGCACTGGAGTAAATAATAAAGCTACCCATTATAGCCTCTAATATCCTTGACTAGGTCCTCAAATTAGCCCCTGCCTGCACTCTGCCATAAATCTCATCCCAGGTAAAAATCGAACTACAAGTCAGTTACCTTCTTTGTCAAGCTTAATGGTACCACCCCACCACCAAGTGAAACAATTTTTCGGACTTCTACAAGTTGAAATAGATTTGCTCTGGAGAATGCATATCCAAAATTCCCTGCAATTCCCCACACGTAGACCCAAATGAGAGGGCTGCCACATTCACCTCCACTTTTTACCAGTATCTAAACAGCTGTAGTTAAATCTGTAGCTGTTAGCCCCAAATACAAGGGTAAATTCAGAAATAAACCCCACTAGCAGAACACCCGAATTAATAAAATGTATCACAAAAGATGCCCCCTCCTCAAGGCTACAAAAAACATACCAGCAAAGAACTTAACAGCACTGTTAGAAAATGTAAAGCAGAGTATGAACTTAAGACTACTGCAGACACCAAAGGAAACTATAAATCTTTCTTCAGTTATCAGGAAATAAAGAAGAAATGTTTAACTATGCACTGAGCTCACCCATATCACATATTCCAATCCCAAGGATACAATTAATACATTAGCAGACAAATTAAGTGCTAACTATGCCCACCAACCATAGTGTTACATCTGCTCTCTGAAAAATTTAATTTCCTCTGTAATCACCTTGAAACAAGTCTTAGATTCTCTGTCAAAGGCTAGAAGTAATGTTGCTATATGACCAGGTAACATACCAGGCTGCATTCTCATTGGCAGAGCCTCTACTTAACTGTTCAACCCCTGCTTATTCAAAAGTTTTTTTCGCTTAATGCCTGGAGAACTACCACTGATTCCTCCACACACCCAGGTAGCTACAGACCCATGAGCCTCACCAGCTTTATATGAAAACAAGCAGAACTCATTTATAGAGACATAAGCAACTTAAGTATCTAGATCCCACTCTGTCTGATTTTCTTAAGGGTTGGTCTGGTCTTCTGGCCCTAGTAAACTTTTCTGAAAAGGATTACAGAGGCTACGGACAGTGGTACCCATTTGCCACTTTGACCAAGCCAAGGTTCTGACACTCTGCCCCCGCCTATGCCGGCATTATTGATAAGTTATACAAAATTAATGTAAACCCAGACATTGTCTGCTGAATTGCAGAATGGATATCCAGCAGATTCCAAGCAGTGAGATTTGCTGGCACCCCCTCTGAACATACAATTTTAAGTATTGAGGTACTGCAGGGATCAGTGTTGGGCCCTTTCTTTTTTGGCATTGATTTTGCTGACATCATCACCAAGCTGATATCCCTGGAGAGTGGCTGACCACATTTAGCTGGTCACAGTTATCTGCTCATCCATCAATACTAAACATCTCAAAAAGGGCTAAAGTGTGCACATACCTAGTGTACCAAAAACAGTCCCAAACTAAAAGGCAAAAAAATGCAGCATAACAAATCTTGGAAAAAGCTGTTTCCACCTCACACAAGTGGTGCTCTTCAAACAATTACAGTCAGAAGAGATCTGGACACTCAAGTAGACAATTTTCTCATTCCACCATTATTAGGAAATCTTATCTGACCCAATTAATTTCCAAGGAAATACCCTGGCGATGCAACATACCACTGCACCCTTCTCTTTTTACACAAATCTAATACAGTGTTCCCTTTGGTATGTACAAACACAAGCATATTGCTCAACTGGAAATACCGCAAAGATTTTTAACCAAAAAATGAAAGGCCTTAAAACTTTCAGCTATGCAGCTAGACTGGCACTGGTCCCCTTGTACTCAAAAGCCTACTAGCTACTCTGATGTGACCTGTATCTCAGTTTTCAAGCCATGAAAGACTCTTATTTTACCTCTCATTCCTTCACAATAACAATGGTTCTACAAACATCCGTACTAGAGATCTAAATTTATATTAACAAAAAAGACTCTCTGAAGTGTTTCCTAATTCAGCATATTCCCACTATAAGAAATAAATTGCCACAAGTCAAAGTATGACTATCTGCTTTTAAGGCTAGTCTTGATTGGATGACTAGACAAATTTGCACCCAGGTTTATGTACATCCCTGCTTGATGAGGGAGGTGGGCACAATTAAAAGTTCTTGCCTCCCAGTACAAGTACTCAAGTGTCTACTTAAAGGTCTTTATGGCTAGGGCTCGTATGGGCCCTGTAATCTCTTACCTAGTACTGTTCCTAGACCAGCAAAGACAGATTCCTTTCTAGACTTTCTGCTGTCTCACTTCTCAAAAGGATGAAAGGTAATGTGTCAGTTTTGAAAGAATATTCAACAGGTTATTTGGCAACCATATATTATCTGCTTTAAGGTAGTGAACTCAGAATAAGGTTGTGTTTATGGGGTAGAAGAACATTGCTCCTGCACAAAGAGTGTGTGGGGTTTGCCCATTTCATCCAGGGCATTTTTCCATTTCTGCTCACCAAATTCCATTGAACGGTTCCAATGATTTATCAGATATCAGTGTATGAACTATAACAATGAAAGACAACTCAGTCTTGTCCCATGAGGTAAATCACCACAACGTGGACAGGATTCTGCATTGCCAAATTTACCAAAACAAACCTAGGACTCCACGAAAGCCAAATTTATTCAGTAGCATACTGTGTGACAGCTCAAATGACTTGCTAAAATCTAAGCAGGTCATATTCACAACCTCCTGATCCAATTCCCTAAATACCCTGTCATGGAACTATTAAAATAATGTTTGACAATGTTTTAGTGAATATGTTAGGCCTTTGCTTCAGTCCCAAGCTGTTTTACAGATATTCCAAATCTCTTCTCTTCATTCGTACCAGGTGTAGCCCTACAACAAAAGACACTGACAGGAAGACAACCATGCGAGTACAGTCGTCTCTCTACCAATGCTGTGAAGAGAAACCTTCTTCCAACCTGCAGAAGCCATGCCACCCTCAAACAACTTCCTAAAAACTAACTTCCTCTAAGAAATGTAAATCATCCCATCAGACCTTTTACATGCCTTTAGCATTAGGAACAGTCATGTTCAACCATTATGTTATTTGGTACAATAAAAATGCATCCATTTGTAAGGTCCTTAGTAGTAATTCTATACCTGGCTTCACACCAAAAATACCTTGGCATACAATTACACCAATATCTTTCCTTCAGTCTACAAGTCGAGCCCCGGTCTGCGTAAAATAAACTAAAATTTTCCTAACAAGTATAACACCTTACCATTAAAGCAAGAAATGTCATTACAACAAATGTTCCATTACACAGGCCATGTACTTAGCCTATCATAGACCTGTTCTCTCACCAGTGTAATTTATTAGAAAACACTGAAAAAAAAATCTCAGGTTTATTAATTTATCAGAGACCACTAATCCTCGCTGTGACTTTACATAAATCAAAGTGGTTGCAGATCACAACCAGAGCCAACTTTCTACTCAACCCCTTAAACTGTACTAAGCTAGATAGAATTTACATGAACATGTGCATTTAATTGAAGGTCTTGATATGCACCCAATAACCATTTCAGATCATGCACCAATAATAACTAAAATAAAAACACTAGGGTAATGAAAAAATGAGACATTGGCACTTTCCCACTTATCTGTTGAAAGAAAGAAGTTATGTACTCACCATAACATTCCATGTTGGTAGTCCATCTCACCCTTCATTTTTACATATGGGTTTGGAGCCGATCATTGGCTCCGACTCGGCCGATTTACAAGCTCGAAGACTTCTGGTTGGCTCGTGGCTAAGCAGGTATCCCATAATGCACCAGTACAAACCCCAGATCTTGTTTGCTGCTCAATAGAAGAAAAAAGCCATAACAAACCAATCACAAAGGGTCTCCAACCAAAGATAACCAAATTATTATTATTATCTCCAGATCTTCCAGGATGGGGGCAGGAGGGTGGGTTGGTAAAAATGAAGGGTGAGATGGACTACCAACATGGAACGTTATGGTGAGTACATAACATCTTCATGTTAGGAAGTCCAATCTCACCTTCATTTTTACATATGGGACAGCGTTCCTAGCGCATTATTCTTGGGTGGCTCACTGGAAAATACTCCTAAGCACCATGGAGCCAAAGGATGCTCTATCCCTGGAAGCTAAATCCAATTTGTAATGTGTAATAAAAGTGTGAGGGGTAGCCCACGTAGCTGCTGCACAAATATTATCAAGTGGGACCCTGGCTTGAAAGGCTGCAGAGGTAGACAGCGACCTGGTAGAATGAGCCTTGATCCTGCAGGGTAAAGGTCTACCCTCCGAACTGTAGATAAAGGCTATGCAACTGGAAATCCAGTTAGATAGTGTAACTTTAGAAACTGGTAAGCCCAATCTGGAGTCAGAAAAGGAAATGAATAGTTGATCTGATTTCCTAAATTCCTTGGTCCACTGTAAATAAAAACGTAGTTGTCTATGAACGTCCAAGATGATGAAAACGGTATTCAGCTGCATTACAGTGATTAGGGAAGAAAACTGGGAGTTCTATGGATTGATTTAAGGTAGCAGGGGAACAAACTTTGGGGACAAAGGAGGGATTAGTAAGCAGTGACACCCTGTCTTTGTGAAAGATCAAATAAGATGGCTTAACAGACAAGGCTTGTAGCTCCGATACCCGTCTAGCTGACGTAATAGCTACCAAAAACAAAGTCTTCCGAGACAAAAATTTCAATGAAGATGAGTGGGAAGGTTCAAACGGGGCAGAAGTCAGTTTGGACAACACAAAATTTAAATCCCAAGAAGCCACAGGTTCTTGCAGTGGTGGTCTCAATAGAGTGGCTCCTTTCAAAAAGGTCTTGCATAGCTTATGAGACATTAAACAGGTATCCGGAACCCTAAGTGAAAATGAGAAACTGCCGCCAATTGGACTCTGATAGTGGCAGTGGCAGATCCTTGCTGGAAAAGCTCTAACAGAAATTCCAAAATCACAGGGATAGAAGTAGTGTAGGGATCTACATTCATTTTCTGTACCCAAATAGAAAATCTTTTCCATTTACTGCCATACAGCCTTCTAGTCGAAGGTTTTTGGGAGGAGATAAGAATATGTGATGCGGAGGATGATGCATCATGAAGCGTGACTAGGGATGGAACTGGAGCAGCCACACTGTCAATTTGAGGGTGTGGATTGAGGGATGTAACGAACATGACATGTGAGTCAACAGATCTGGAGCTGGGTCCAGGATCCAAGGAATGTCCAGGAGAAGAGGCTCGAGGAAGGGGAACCAGACCTGATGAGGCCAGTAAGGAGCAATGAGGATCAACTTGCTTCCCAGCCAACTGGTTTTCTGAATTACTTTGGAAATGAGAGGAAATGGAGGAAAGACATACAGAAGTCCCATGGGCCAATCTTGAGCCAGAGCATCTCTGGGCGTCTCCCCCAGAGGGGTAATGAGGGAAAAATAGCTGCTGCATTTAGCATTGACTGGACTAGCAAAAAGGTTGCAGCAAGGCTGTCCCCATTTTCGGAAAATCTGTTCCGCTGTTCCCCATTTCGGAGACCACTCATGAGGCAGTAGAATCGCTCGGCTGAGCTTGTCGGCTATCACGTTGGTCGTCTCTGGAATGTGCGTTGCAACCAGAAAGTGCTGGGAAGAAATCGCCCATTCCCAAACTCACATGGCCTCTCGACAGAATGGGTAAGATCTGGTACCACCCTGTTTGTTGATATACCAAACTACCGAAATTCTGTCTGATTGTATCGCAATAGTCCCTAGAGGAAGAAGGTCTTGAAGTGCTTGCAACGCCAGAAGCACCGCCCTCATCTCCAAAACATTGATATGTAGGTGAACCTCGTGTTCTTCCCATGTGCTTTGGACAGTCCTGCCAAGATAATGCCCCCCCACTCGATCTGGGAGGCATCCGTGGTCACAGTGGCAATGGGTTGGGCAGGAACAAAGGGGGCGCCCGTGATCAACTGGTTGGGAGCTATCCACCAAAGAAGGCCCTTCTTGCATGTTTCCGTCAGCAGGATAGGATGACTCAGAGGGAGATATTGGAAGGACCACTGGGAAGACAGAAGCCACTGGAGAATTCTCATGTGCAACCTGGCTAATGGTACTAATAGAATGGTGGAAGCCATAGTCCCAAGGAGCTGAAGGACCCACTTCGCTTTGACCTTCCGCAACGAGAGAAAACGTTGAATTTGAGAGATTACGTTTTGTGCCCTTTCGGAGGGGAGACGAACTGTCATGTTCACTGTGTCTACCTCTGCGCCTATAAAAATCACAGATTGAGAGGGCAATAATGCAGATTTTTCCCAATTTATGGAGATCCCTAACTGAGCACAAAGTTGAATAGTGGCGTCCCTGTTTTGGAGGAGTAGATGCCTGGTGGGGGCAGTCAGGAGCCAGTCATCCAAATACAGAAACACCTGGAATCCCCGACGTCTCAGGTGAGCTGTCATTACTGCCATGCATTTGGTGAACACCCTGGAGGCTGTGGTGAGACCAAACGGCAGAGCACGAAACTGATAGTGACTGGCTCCCAGACGGAAGCATATATGGCTCCTGGACGCCTTGTCCATTTTTATATGGTAGTAGGCGTCTTTGAGATCTAGAGAGCACATCCAGTGGTCTTTCCCTAACAACGGGAGTATCGACTGCAGTGTTACCATCCAAAACTTGTCCTTCACAGACTCGTTTAATCTGCTGACGTCCAATACTGGCCTCCAATCTCCGGTTCGTTTTGGTACCAAAATGAACCTGGAGTAAGTTCCAGATCCTATCTGGTCTGCTGGGACGGACTGGATGACTCTCTAAGAGCAACTTGTTGATCTCTACAGTTGCCTGATCCCTGTGATTGGGTGGTACATCTGGGATCTTCTTGGGAACAAATGGTGGAAGGGAAAAGGGTACGATATAGCCTCTGGTAACAACTCTTTGTACCCACTTGTCTTGAGCGATATTTAGCCAGGCTTCTGGCTATAAAGAAATGTGACCCCCGATCGGCCCCAGAGAAATGCAGTCAGGCCCCACATCAGGAGCGCTGATAAGGCCGTCCCCGAAAGGAATCACGGCCTTACTGGTATTGCGGACCACCCCTGCCTCTAGGGCGACGTCTCCCATTTCCTCCCCCTCCTCTGCCTCTGAAGGAGAGTTCACCCTGCGTGTCCGTTAAGACCCTCTGGGACTTTTTGAACCACATTTTACCGCCCCTTTGACCTTTGGGGTATGGTCGAGAGGGAACAGTAAAACGTACTCCCACGGCAGAAAGAGTCTTTTCTTCTTGCTCACACCGAGTGAGTGTATCCTTCACCTTAGAACCAAACAATGAGGAACCATCAAATGGGGCGTTGGTGAAAGTAGACTTGAACAGTTCCGCAAAATTACACAAGCGCATCCAGGAGTGGCGCCTCAGGGCAACTCTTGAATGCGCTGCTCTACTCGCTCCATCAGTGGCATAGGAGATAAGCCGCATGGAGGAGTTAAACTATAGAATTTAAGGTGGACAACTGAGCAGAAATCTTGCCAGGGACTCCCTCAGTACATGTATCTTGTATAGCCCCTAACCCCTTGAGGAGATCCCTCTGCAATCTTGTGAAGTGAGTGAGATAGTTCAACGATCGAAGGGTAAATGCCGCTGAAGTAAAGATACGCTTCCCAAATCTGTCCATCTGTCGAGAATCCTTGTTTGGCGGATGAACAGAGGAAGAAGTCTCCGCCAGCTCCTTCTTTGTGGCCACCGCCGCCACCATGGCATCTATGGGAACGCCCTTAGACAAAAACTCTACCAGGGGGGGGAAGACAGAAACTTATCAAGTCTCCTGGGGACTGGCTCCACGGCATCAGGAGTATCCCACACCTTTCGACTACTAGATCCATCAGTTCGTCAAAAGGTGGAGACACCCAAGAGGCAGAATTTTGAGACCCGAAAGCATTCAGGTACACCGACTCCTCATCAGAAGGGTTGAGAGTGGGCCAGTCACACCTCTGCTTAAGGATCTCCAGGATGTCCACAGAGGCCAACTTGGGGGACCTTTCCAACTACTCGAGGTCAGTGTCCAATGTCAAAGACTCATCCTGGGAGTCAACATGCTTCCTCTTACATAACCTCTTCTGGGGAGGCTCCTCGAAAGGACATTCCGGGTTGGCCTTGGAAGAGTGGGGGCCACCAGCCAATGGCTCCTGAGGCTGAGGGTGTCTGCCGTCTCCGAAGAGAGAGTAGGGTCTGAGACCGAAGTGGGTGCTCTCGGGGGAAGAGTGCTGGTACCACTGGTAGGAGATGGAGAATGAGACAGCACACTCATCTCAAATGCCGACCTCTCTGGCTCTGAAGACCTCCTCCACTTCAAAGAGACAAAGATTGATGTCGGAGTCGGAGCCAGAGCCGTCGGCTCCAAGGTAGATGCAGGGTCCGAGCTCACCCTGGCCGATGCACCGAGAGGAAGGCTCGGAACCGAAGAAAGATTCCAACCCTCCCTGTCGGTGCCGACAGGAGAGCTTCGGCCCTTGGACACGACGGACAGCACCGAGCGTGTCGGAGCCGAACCAGGCTCCAAAGCAGCGACAAAGGGAGCTGGAACCGATAGTTCCTCTGGTGGCACGGCACGCAATGGCGCTTACAAGGAACTCTAAACTGGCACACAGGATACCAGACTAACAACAAGTTTAAACTAAGATTGCACCAAAAGGGCAAACAACACAACTGCCTAGGATAATAGCAACCCTAACAACACAATATAAACTCTAATACTGTATATGTGAATAGAAAGAATTTGAAATTTAGCCAGAGCCAAGAGAAACACGACCGAAATAGTCGACGCGGCAAACGAGATCTGGGGTTTGTACTGGTGCACTATGGGATACCTGCTTAGCCACGAGCCAACCAGAAGTTTTCAAGCTTGTAAATCGTCCGAGTCGGAGGCGAGGATCGACTCTGAACCCATATGTAAAAATGAAGGTGAGAATGGACTACACAACATGAGGAATTTAAGGAATGGGTAGTGGAAATTATTCAGAATCTATTAGAGAAGACAAATTTCTTCTGAAAATCTGGCTAGCGAGTCGGATAAAATTAAAGCGGAGTTTAAATACAGGGTGGAAATAAAAGAAAGTGAGATACAGTTAAGTAGTAAGAATTATTTAAAGAGAATTACAAATGTTAAAGTACTGCAAAATAGGGTAAATCTCACTAAACAAGAAGAGAAGCAACAGCAGAATGCTAAACAGAAAATAAAGGATGATCTCGATAATCTGTATGAGTTTAGAAATATTCCTGTTAAGCAACTGTTTTTTGATAACTCTAAAGCACAAAAACTTTTAGCACAATGGCCAAGACAAAAGAAAATAGAAAGGGCTGTATCCAAGTTTAGGGAGCCTACAAGGAAGATAAGACATCCCACAGAAGTATTAGAAATATTTCAGAAATTCTATGAAAGTCTGTATAAAGAAGATCAAGAAAAGGTACACAAGGAATGTTTATGGAAAAAATAAATATACCAAAGAAAAAAGCACTGGTAGCTGTAATACCTAGAGAGGGAAAAGGTCCATCATATCCAGTTTCATACAGGCCCATTTCAGTACTAAACCATGATTATAAAGTGTTTATGTCTATAATGGCTAAATAATGTCACATGTCATGCCAAAATTGATAGACATGGATCTGTGTGGCCTTGTGGAGAGGAAGCAAACATTTGATATTAACAGAACACGGATGATCCAGAGGGAAGCAGAATGTAAGAAAATACCACTGTTGGTGGTGGGTCTTGATGCAGAGAAAGCATTTGACCGAATAAGATGGGACTTTGAGAGCAGGACAATGAAAGCATTTGAATTCCCAGAAACAATTCTAAGGTTGATTAGGAGGATATATGAGGGATTGGAGGCAAAAATTAAAGTGAGTGGGGTCCTCTCTGATAACCTCTGCTTAAGCAGAGGAACCAGGCAAGAGTGTCCTTTCTCACCTTTGTTATTTGCATTACATTTAGAAACTCTGGCAAAGAAAATAAGGGACTCAAATTCAAGGATATAATTAATATGGTAGTCAAGAAAAGCTGGCTCTATTTGCAGATGATATTTTATACCGGACAAAACCAGAAAGGGACATTACAGTGCTGTGGAACATTTTGAGACAGTTTCATATCTTTTCTGGATACAAAATTAATGAAGCTAAAACAAAGTCAATAGCTGTAAATTATGTACACACACAAGTATTGGTTCAGCAATATCCATATTTATGGAGACACGATAAAATTAAGTAATTAGGAGTATGGATTAAAAACGATTCCTGTGTGGCAGCTAAGGATGTGGGAACAGACTAATCAAAATACAATACAAAAAATAGAAAATGGAAGCTGTAATATGGCTATCTAATGGTAAGATACAAGCAGTTAAAATGTTTTTAGTCCCTTTAGTCTTATACACAGGTCAGGCATATTTTTATCAAGCAGAGAAGTTGTGGACAGAAATTATAAAGAGCTGAAGGATTTTGTCTGGGAGGGGAAGTCGGCGAGAGTCAAGTGGGATAAACTGATTCTTCGAAGAGAACAAGACAGACTGGGATTACCGAAACTAAAGGAATATTTCATAGCACAGTTAAGGCTCATACATAGCACAACCAGAAAACTATAATTCAAAGTGGAATGGGATGATGATGAAATGGGGGGGGGGGCTAGAGAAACAAGGTCATTGGGATTTTGGATGCAGGCCTTGAAGGAGAACAATAATCATATAGAATATTGAATTTATAAAGTAGCAGAAAGTATTCCAAGAACTAAGCCAAAACAGGAATGGAGAAAGGAGAGTCTGACGATAGGGAGGACTACAATTCAGAACACAGACAATAGCCAAGAGGGGGGTGGAATTTATTGGAGAAAACTGGCAAAGGAACCAAGGTATTGGGAGCAAACAGAGAGGGAAAGGTAATACAATAGGAAGACGCCAAGAATTTATTTGGACTGGAGGTTAGAGATCACCTTCTTTATCAAGTACTGATATCAGAGTATAAGTAAACATAAAGAAATAGGGGGTCCTAAATGTAAAACAAGCACTGGTAGAGTTTTTGTTTGAATCTAGAACAGAAGCTGTTTAGAACAATGGGGGATATATGCAGGTCTCCCAAATATGCAACAAAGTCTAGGACTTAGGATCTTTGCTTGGAAGTGTTTACTTGGGATATAAAAATACCTATGAGACTCCAAAGAATTTTTCGTCAGGTGGACAGCAAATGTTGGAGGTGTGATGGGGAAGAAAGGGATAACTGGGAACACATTTTCTGGGAGTGCAATGAGTTGGCAAACTTTAAAGATTCCCTGCGGACTGCTTTGCCAGACATTGGAGGAGCAAATTGTTTAAAGAAATGATTTGTTTTTGAGCTAGGATACAGAATCGGAATTGCCTTGACATAGTAAGGCCTTGCAGAGTAACTGTGGAGGCTGCCAAAAAAGGAATTACTAGAAAATGGAAATCAAAGTCTGAACCAACTTTACTAGAAGTAGCGAATATAGTAACAAATAAAACTGGAACTGGGATCTTCAGAAAAGAGTAGGAGCAAATTACGTAGGAAAAAAATGGGAATCATGGGAACAATACATGCAAAGGAGGAATGAGGTTTAAAAGAAGGCAGGATTTGAATGAGCTGTGTAATGTCTGACTGATAACGACTGGACAGATAAATGATGTATAATGTTTGCAATACAATTGTGTCAATGTGGTTTGTAAACGTGGTTTGTAATGTACAGTGTATGCAACTGGAACTGTGTCAATATGGTTTGTTTTCATTTATATAAATGTAAGATTGCCTACGTCATGTGTGATAATAAAAAGTTTTTTTGTTTTTTTTTTTTTATTAAAAAGAAACTGCACAACTGGTGAACACTGTCCCAGTCATAAAAATAACTTCAGGTTTTACAGCACAGACCATGACCCGAGTCATGACACCATAATTAGTAAATCCTAACTTTACCTTGGCCTGTACAAAAAGCCTTCTGAGAAGGTTAAATAAAATCGATAACTAGGTAAGCCCACTGGACAATGTCAGTTTTTCAGGGCAACCCACGACCAATGTCAGGTTACATAACTTAAAACAAAAACAAGCTGATTCTGCAGATATAGTTAAAACTATTAATGTGCAAAGTTTTAGGATGAAAAATCTCATCAGTGACAATGCAAATTTAATTAAAACAACGTCTCATTAAATATATTTCAAACATCACATAACACAGCCCATCCAATAGCATCACAGAACCAATTGATTAACATTTAAAAACATGAATCCTAAAAACTGTTAACATTAAAACAATCTAAGGTAGAAAAAATTATATATTTTGTTTTAATCACTGTTGTTTAGACTTTAATATTAGGTTAATGCTAACTGCAGCATTAATACCAGGAAAGCTATCTGCTTACAATATAATAATCCATTCTTATTCACATACCCAAAGCCTTTTATATCAAGACCTCTAAAAATTTTATAAAAATCTGTAACTCAAAATGTAAAATCATGATTTAATCCCTTCTCCATTTTGTGCTTTGCTAGCACATTAATTAAAATATTCCAACGGATTTCAGAATGGGGTTCGATAATACAATCTTTTAATTTTCTTGAGCACTTCTCTACATAGAAACTGTTGCATTTCTTGCGGGTAACCAAGTATAGAATATTAATATAATAGTAGTATTACAAGTAGCTGTGCATCTAAAGCTCAACTTTCGCATTGTCTCTGGGTGAATAAACATGTTGTTGGAGCAAATTACATTACAACAGCAATTATGGCACGGAAATGTTCCAAATTTCAAACAAGTGCAAGTTCCATCAGTAAAATTCATATCCTTATAACAGCTATTTCTTAATCTTAAACAGTCAGTATAAGCAAAGCTGGGTCTTTTCACCAAGAAGATCTCTTAGCTCTGGCATAGCTCTTAAAATATCCCAATTATTTATAATCAACTTCTTGACTGTTTCTGTTCACTTATTATAACTTGTTAAATACCATGCATTTCCATCTTGAAGCAGCCTATTCTCATTTACTGTATTCATACCAGGCTCTTGAGAAATATTTGTTCTTAAAAAAAAACAGGGATGGGCATTGCCATTTCTCTTCTTAAGAACTTCATCCATGGTATTATCAAATATATATATATATATATATATATATATATATATATATATATATATATATATATATATATATATATATATTATTTAGCACCATTCTGAAATCTGTAGGAATATTTTAACGTGCATATGAATGGATTATTAGATTGCAAGTGGATAGTTTTCCTGGTATTAATGCTGCAGTTAATAAGTCAATATTAAAGGCTAAACAATTGCGTTTAAAATAAAATGCATAATTTTTTCTACATTAAAGATCGTTTTAATATTAACAGATTTTAGGATTCATATGTTTTTAAATATTAATCAATTTGTTTTGTGATGCCATGTTATGTCTCAAAGTATGTAATCTCAAATTAATCCTAACTTAATGAGAAAGGTTACAACCCCAAAATGAGCTAAAAACAAAGCAAAGTTCTTTCGCAACAGAAAAAAATTTGGAAAATATTCTGACAGTATATGCAGCTCCAACAGCCATCTACGTTATGCCAGATCTAGCTAAACAGCATTAATTTGTCAAACATTAAGGCACAAAGCTGTGAAGTACACATGCATCAGGTGACCTCATGCAGAACTAATATATTACAATGCATAGAAACCAGCTGGAGATGGGTTGTTGCACTAAGTCTCTGCAGTACAGTGGCCTCTATATACCCAATATTCAAGAATCATATGTACTTTGCCCTCTGCAATGTGACAAAAACCTCCTGCTGAAACAGAAAGTAATATAAATGTTGCTTTCCAAAAAAGAACAAATCTGATCAAATGTATAGATGCCCTGGTTTCAAACAAGATACTACTACTTGATTTGGCAACAAAAAGGCCCAGCTCTGGGCTGTAATAAAGATGCAGGCTTTCGTGAATTCAACTCTGGACCCACCATACACCATGAGGTGGCTGCTACCCAGAATACTGTGCAAGCCTTAAGCATGTAGTGAAAAATTAATGTTCATCTTCCAGTTCCACACAGTAAACACTTATATGAAAAAAAGATTGCTTTTTAATGAATGCAGCAGCAACACTATCTGAACTGACAAAGCAAATCCCCTAGATAAAAAACGTTTAGGAAGCGTGAAGCACTTCATTTATTTCCTGCACAATGACACATATACCCTGCTTCATACAAGGAACCATCATGTTATGGCACATAGACTTAAAATCGCATGCCATTAAAAGAAAATCAATAACAGGATCGGAGACTCCTGTGAATTTTAATAAAGTAAATAAGGGAAATACAGCCCTGCATAAAAGCCACCAGACTACACCTTCTCTCAACATGAACTCACACTTCAAAAATACACAACTGGAGGTGTGAGACAACCACTTTGCGTAGTAACCACTTTATTATTACAAGGGATGCAACAGTCAGGACAGCAAGTACATTAATAGCATTTCAGATGCATATTTGTGGAGACACGGTGATCAAAGGTAAGTTTGCTGTCAACCTGTGTGCCTAGGTATCTCAACACTGAGTGAGTGCTTAGGGTGGTTCTATTGATTTGGCAGTTAGCCGGAACATCGCTTTTACCAAAAGGGATAATACATTTTTTTGCATTGAGTTTAAAGCTGTGACTTTGGCACCAGTCATTTGTTTAAGACCCTCTTGTAGATGCTGACATCACCTGGGGATTCTGTGATTGCTCCCAGTTTGCAGTCATCAGCAAAATTTCTCAGCCATAGAGTTGTAGTTTTTGCTTCTACTTTGGATAAATACATTCCAAACAACTGGGGTCCCAGGAATGACCCCTGTGGAACCCCACTGGTTACAGGTCTGCTGTTGGAGGTGGATTCCCCTATTTTGACTGTATGGGTTCGATCAGTGAGCCAGTTAGCAACCCACCTAACGATATAAGGGTTGATACCTAGCTGGGTGAGTTAGTCAATAATGCCCGATTGGGGAATAGTGTCAAAAGCCTTGGCCAAGTCCAGGCAGGCTGTATCCACACAGTTTTCCCTTTGTCCAGGGCTCTGGTGACTGTCTCGAAGAATCCACCAGGTTTAACAGGCATGACCTCACTTTGACAAATCCAAACAGAGTAGGGACAAGTGTTTGGAGATTACCTATATCTTTGCTGATAAGGTCCATGATGATTCCCTCCATGCCCTTGCAGATAAGGGTGAACAGGCTAACAGGCCTATAGTTCCTCAGGGTCAGTGGAGGCAACACCTTTGTGTAAGGGAATAACATTGGCAGTTTTCCATTCAGTTGGGACAAAGCCAGTGCTTAGACTATGAAAAAAAAAAAAAAAAAAAAAAAAAAAAAAAAAGCCCAATGGTATTGCTAGTTCTTGTTGGAGCCCATGTAAGACCCAGCCTGGGATATTGTCAAGTACATAAATATTGTGTTTCTGGCCTCAGAGACGGTGTGTACGACCTGCTCTCTAGAGATGCAAGGTGGGGCACAGCTGGAAGGAATGTCATGGTGTGTGTGGTGGATACAGGGGAGTGAAGTTTTTACAGAACCTATCGGCTAACAGGTTTGCTATGTCCACAATTTCAGTGTATGTGGTATTTTCAGTACAAATCTGGGTCTTCCTTTTTAGGATACAGATGTAAATAAAAAATGCCTTATGGTTGTCCTTAGTTGACACTAATTTGGATTCATAGTTTGCTTTGTAGGACTTCACAAGAAACCTTATTTGCTTGTTTATGCTGAGGATGGAGTGTTTCCAGTTTACTGCACGTTAGCCAAGACCTAGCTGGCACTACTAGTAATAAACAGACAAAGCCCACAAATGTCTTCACCATACATTTGCTAGTTAAAGCACGGAATCAAAGCTAGGAGCTGTTAATGAGATGCTTCATATAGTCCACTGTTTGACTCCCTCAGCCTCCCATCTGCATATCACGCAAATCTCAGCAAGTCACATAACCAGTGTTCTAGGGAAACTGGGATGGACTAATGGCTTCCTGAACCACATACCCAGTACTTTCCTATGAAACTAAATGGAGATCGCAATAAGTGCATTTGCCAAGCTGGTATAAATTCTGAACTACTTTTGACATCCTTGTGTCCATAGAGGTTTTTAACAAGAGACTCAGATCCCACAAACATGAGGGTAAATGAAATGGCAAAGCTCAAAAAGTACAGTTTTGTACCTACCATAAATGTAGATGTTCGAAGATCCACATTGCTGCAGTCCTTACACTTGGGTAGTCCGCTGTCCTCAGTCGGCCCGAATATCAAAGTATAAGGCTGACGTCGGTCAGGGCGCATTTGACTGACGTCAGGACGTCAGGGTACAAATGCGCATGACCGGCGTCATATCCTCAGTCTTTTCTTGCCCCAGATGTCAGAAGACCCTAAAAATAAAGGTCAAAACCAAAAGACAGCAAACAACCAACCAACCACCCTTGCACTAACTATATGTACAATATATACAATATACACAAAATGTACAACCCAACCCACACAACCACCTCTAACTACAGAGGGAAGGAGGGAGGGTAAATTGGACTGCAACAATGTGGATCTTGAACATCTACATTTATGGTAGGTACAAAACTGTACTATGTTCTTCATCTCACATTGCTGCAGTCCTTACACTTGGGTAGAATCCCAAAGCAGAGTTAAGGGAGGATGGCTAACTACAAGGAAGCAGGAGCTGCCAAAATGCCCTGCAAAACAGCAGTGGCAAAACCAGCCCTGGACTTAGAGTAAAGTGGCAGGTGATAATGCCTAGAGAAAGTATGCACAGAACTCCAAGTAGCTGCCTCCAAAATATCCTTGGTTGCCACTCCCCGCAAAAAAGCTGTTGAAGTGGCAGTAGCCCTAGGGGAATGAGGCCTAATCCCAGCTGGAATTTCCTTGCCATGATGGGAATAACAGAAAGCAATGCAAAACCCAATCCACTTAGAAATAGTTTGTTTTGATACAGGCTTGCCCTGAGAACTCAAAGCAAAAGAAACAAACAACTGCTGAGACTGCCTGAACCCTTTAGTTCTGTCCAAATAATAACGCAACTGCCTGTGGACATCTAAAGTGTGCAAAATCTTTTCCCCTTTATTTTGGGGATTTGCATAAAAAGTAGGCAAATGAATAGTTTGGTTTAAAGCCACACTAGAAACCACCTTAGGCATAAAGGAAGGATTAGTACGTAATGATACCCTATCCTTATGGAAAATCAAGAAAGGCTCAACCGCCACAAGGGCCTGTAATTCAGAAACCCTTCTTGCAGAGGTAATGGCCAACAAAAAAGCAGTCTTCCATGATAAATATTTCAACTCAGCAGTAGCTGCAGGCTCAAAAGGTTGTAGAGTGAGTTTCTCCAACACAAAATTGAGATCCCAAGCAGGAGTAGGAGTTTTTCGTGGGGGTCTAATATTCTTTGCCCCTCTAAGAAATTGCTTGAACAAAGGATGAGAAAACAATGGTGGGTCACAATCATAGTGAGCCGAAATTGCTGCAGCATGAACCTTAATAGAAGAGAAAGACAAACCTTTGTCCAGTAACTCAGTAAGATATTGAAGAGCCACACTCAAATTAGGCTCAGAAACATCAAAATCTTTTGCTGCACTCCAAATTAAAAATCTCTTCCATTTATCTGCGTACACTTTCCTTGTATTAGGCCTTCTAGCTTCCAAAATCACATTCAAAACTTGTTGTGGAAGTTGAGACCCTCTATGGTTCAAAACAGAATATGCCAGGCTGTTAGGTGCAGAGAGTGAAGTTTGACATTCAGCAAATGGCTGTCCTCCTGTGACAACAGGTGTGGAATCGAAGGCAAAGGCCATGGAGGTTTCCGTACCAGACTTCTCAGTAATGGGTACCAGTGCTGTCGAGGCCAATCTGGAGCTATTAAAATCATCCTTGGCTTGTCCTGTCTGACCTTCAGAAGTACCTTTGGGAGGAGAGGCAGAGGAGGAAAGGCATACACATGAAGATTGCTCCAATTGAAAGAAAGAGCATCCACTTTCCAAGCTGTGGGATGAAACCTTTTTGTGCAAAACTTTGGCAGCTGATGGTTTAGTGGAGAAGCGAACAGATCTATGTCTGGAGTTCCCCATGACACTGTCAATTTCTGAAATACATGAGGATCCAATTTCCACTCGTGGGGATCCATAATTAGTCTGCTCAACACATCTGCTAAGGAGTTCTGTGCTCCTGGCAGAAACCTTGCCTGAAGATTGAGCTGTAAACTGAGAGCAGTCTCCCACAAAATCATTGCTTGCCTGCATAGAGGATAAGAATGCGTTCCCCCTTGCTTGTTGATATACCACATGACAGTTGTGTTGTCTGTTAGAATCAACACCTGCCCTGGAAGAAGTAATTCCTTGAAAGCAATTAATGCAAACTGGACTGCTAACATCTCCTTCATGTTGATATGTAGATGTTGTAGTCTGACAGGCCACTTGTTTTGTATCCACTTTCCATTTAGATGAGCTCCCCAAGCTTTGTCTGAGGCATCTGTCGTTAAAATCTGACTCGCCTCTGGCCGGGTCACAGAGAGTCCCTTGTTTAGGTGACATTCCTGAGCCCACCACAAAAATTCCTTTTGAATGCAAGGTATTATTTGAATGACAGTGTCCAGATCCTGGCAGTGCTGTGTCCATACATTTTTGAGATACCATTGTAGCTTCCTCATATGCAGTTTGGCATTGGGAAGCACCAGAATACAAGATGCCATGAACCCTAAGGCTTGAAGGACTGTCCTTGCAGTCAGCCCGGACTGATGAGATAATTGATGGAAGTAAAGGGATAGATTCTTTTGTTTGTCCGGGGTCAAAAAGGCCATCTGGGATGCTGTATTCAGTCTCACACCCAGAAAGCACATGTCTTGAGAGGGTACTAGACTGGACTTTATTTCGTTCACAGAATACCCTAGGCATCTTAGCACTGCTATCACATATTCCAAATGATGAAGAAGCTCTTCTCTTCCTTGAGCCAGAATTAGGCAGTCGTCCAAATAAGGATAGATCTGTATTCCTTTTAGTCTGAAGAAAGCTATCACTGGAGCCAGAACTTTTGTGAACACTCTGGGCGCAGTAGATAAGCCAAAGGGCAATGCAGAGAACTGATAGTGAGAAGTCCCAGCTCGAAAACGCAGATACTTTCTGCAACTTAGTCTGATAGGAACATGAAGGTAAGCCTCCTTGAGATCCAAAGTTACCATCCAATGATCTCTGCCCAGCAGAGGTAAAAGCTGCTGCAACGTCAACATTTTGAACTTGGGAATGTCCAGATAAGTGTTGAGGATAGATAAATCCAAAATTGGTCTCCACGTGTTCCCCTTCTTTGGTACTAGGAACAGGCGAGAATAAAATCCTAGGCCCACTTCTGGCAGAGGGACCGGCTGTATGGCCCCTTGTTGGAGTAACAGAGAAACCTGTTTGTGAGCCTCTATTCTATGTTGAGGAGGAACGTCTGGCATGCCTTTGAAAGGAGGCAAGGTATGGAAATAAAACCTGTAGCCGTGGTGTATGATATCTAATACCCATTTGTCCTGGGTAATTAAACTCCAATTTTCTTTGAAAAGTGCCAACCTTCCTCCCAAAGGTGCTGCCAGACGAGCAGGCTCTGGCAGCTGAAAAGGTAGGTCATTGGGTCTGCTTACGAAAGGACTGACCCCTGCCCTCACCCGAAGCCTGTGCAGGAGAACTTCCTGTTCTAGGCCTGAAAGAGCCCTGGGCCCTGCCCTTACCACGTCTAGATCTACTCCTAGACTGCGAATCATAAGAAGGATACGTCCACCCTTTAGTAGGCCAATTTCTACTAAACTTTGGAGGCTGGACCTGCAAAAAATCTTTAACAGTCTGCATAGACTTAGCCTTGTCTTCCATTTTCTTTAAAACTGTCTCAACAGGAGGACCAAACAACACGTCAGATTGTAAAGGAGCATCTAAAATCCTTGTTTTAACATGTTCAGACAAATTCTGATCCCTCAGCCAGGCGTGCCTGCGAAGAACTGACCCAGTGGCAGCCACCCTAGACGAGGCCTGTACAGCATCAAAACCACATTGTAAAGAATGCTTACCCACCTGTTCAGAAACATACACTAAATCTTGCAACTCCTTACAAGCAATACCTACTACCAGAGCATCAACCTTAGACTTCAATTGTAAAAGGAGATAATTTTGGTATTTCAACATGTGAAACTGGCAATTCAGAGCCCTCATAGCAAGAGTGGAAGAAGTATAGACTTTCTTTCCCCATCTATCCAAGGCCCTAGCCTCCTTGTCTGCAGGAACCGGATTTTTAACAACAGAAGCCTTAACACCTTTAGGCCCCTGGCTAACCGTTTCTGGGTCTGCCCTAGGACTCTTAAAAAGATACTTATGAGCTTCAGGCACCCTGTAATACCTATCCGGCTTAACAGGAGCAGGAGGCAAAGAATCAGGATTAAGAGAAGCTTCTGTAAAAACATCTTCCACTACATCCAAAACAGGAGGTATAGCCAAAGGCCTATGCTGGGGTAAAAACAGAAATTCCCTAAGCCTTTTCCTGGAATCAGAGAAGTCCTGACCTTCCCACTTAAAATGCTCCCTCATGGAATGAAGAGTTTCTGAAAAAGAAAAATCCTCAGGAGGAGTAGCAGAAGGAGTAGAATCATCCACATCAGAATCAGAATAAGGAGAGTACTCCTGCAAGTCTTCAGCCGAAGACTCTGAAACATCTGAAGCCTGCTCAAAACCCCCCAGCTCAGGCTCCACCCTAGGTCTCTTATCAGGAGGGGGCATAGAACCCCTAATCAAAGTAATCAAATCTTCTGCCATTTTAAGCATATGCTACTTGGGCACAGTACCTGAAGAGCTAGGGGTAACACCAACTGAAGCTAAACCTGGCCTGCCCCTGGGGGAAGCCTTTGAAACAGAAGGAGAGGGTCTAGCCACCCTAGGAAGGGAGGGGAGTATAGTAACAGGAGAAGCCCCCTCAGCCTGACTAGTCTCCTGAGAGGCCACATCTTGCAATAATAAGGTCTCACCCTGGGAACACAAAGAAACCTCCGGTGGAGCCACCGGCTCCACAGACACCTCTAAAGAACCGGCGTCTGGTACAGACGGTTCTTCTAGCCTAGGCTTAACTGCCTTGTCCTTGCGCTTCTTCGAAGAAGCGGGCGTCGGAGCATCCGACGGCATTTTATAGTTGCACCGCTTCCCAAAGACTAACCTTGCACAATCCAACCTTCTCTTTATAGTGCGTTTATTAAATCTAGCACAAGAGCGACAGCCAACAACGTCGTGCTCAGGCCCTAAGCAAGGAATACACAAAGTATGATAATCTCTATGCGGTATCTGTTTCCCACAAGAAATGCAATTATTAACTTTTTCTGACATCCGGTAAATGATTGAGGCAAGAAAAAAACTAAAATATTCCCCAACGGGGTACTTAGCCAACTTTGAACTCGGTCTGAAACTTCTAAATCGAAAAATCTCAGAACGCCAACCGGCACTTGCAATACTGCTTCTGCATCGGACCATGCGGCAAAAAAGACTGAGGATATGACGCCGGTCATGCGCATTTGTACCCTGACGTCCTGACGTCAGTCAAATGCGCCCTGACCGACGTCAGCCTTATACTTTGATATTCGGGCCGACTGAGGACAGCGGACTACCCAAGTGTAAGGACTGCAGCAATGTGAGATGAAGAACATCTGCTCCACGAGTGTATGCTGTAAGCACGCGAGTACGAGTGTATGCTGTAAGCACGCGAGTACGAGTGTATGCTGTAAGCACGCGAGTACGAGTGTATGCTGTAAGCACGCGAGTACGAGTGTATGCTGTAAGCACGCGAGTACGAGTGTATGCTGTAAGCACGCGAGTACGAAAGTGTATGCTGTAAGCACGCCGCAGTGTATGCTGTAAGCAGCAGTGCGAGTGTATGCTGTGCTAACGCAGCAGTGTATGCTGTAAGCACTTGAAAGTGTATGCTGTAAGCACGCTTGATGCAGTGTATGCTGTAAGCACGCACGCGAGTGTTCCTTCACGAGTGTATGCTGTAAGCACGCGAGTGTTCCTTCACGAGTGTATGCTGTAAGCACGCGAGTGTTCCTTCACGAGTGTATGCTGTAAGCACGCGAGTGTTCCTTCACGAGTGTATGCTGTAAGCACGCGAGTGTTCCTTCACGAGTGTATGCTGTAAGCACGCGAGTGTTCCTTCACGAGTGTATGCTGTAAGCACGCGAGTGTTCCTTCACGAGTGTATGCTGTAAGCACGCGAGTACGAGTGTATGCTGTAAGCACGCGATGCAGTGTATGCTGTAAGCACGCTGCGGTGTATGCTGTAAGCGAGCGATGCAGTGTATGCTGTAAGCACGCGGTGCGAGTGTATGCTGTAAGCACGCCGATGCAGTGTATGCTGTAAGCAGTGCAGTGTATGCTGTAACGCGAGTGTTCCTTCACGGTGTATGCTGTAAGCACCGAAAGTGTTCCTTCACGCAGTGTATGCTGTAACGCGAGTGTTCCTTCACGCAGTGTATGCTGTAAGCACGCGAGTGTTCCTTCACGAGTGTATGCTGTAAGCACGCGAGTGTTCCTTCACGAGTGTATGCTGTAAGCACGCGAGTGTTCCTTCACGAGTGTATGCTGTAAGCACGCGAGTGTTCCTTCACGAGTGTATGCTGTAAGCACGCGAGTGTTCCTTCACGAGTGTATGCTGTAAGCACGCGAGTGTTCTTTCAGAAGTGCATGCTGTAAGCACACGAGTGTTCTTTCACGAGTGCATGCTGTAAGCATGCGAGTGCTCTATGACGGAGTGGCATCCTATCAAAGACTGTTCGCTTTACTCCCAACTGCTGACCAAAATAAGCTCCATCACCATACAAAGCCTACATTAAATAAGGCACATATTTATCAAAAGATATTCACAAATTCCAAAACTAAACAAACAGATTACACATAATACAGTTTCCCCTTGATGAAGACATAGAATGTTGTCAGACCCATTTATAAGTATTCATGTGCATATTACGCTGCAGGAGATATTTTAAACAAAAGGTTAAATACCAAACCCAAACTGGATTCTTCAAGTGATACCATGAGCTACTTTGCACCCAGCATATGATGCTAGCACTGGGGCTGAACCCCAACTTGCTGCACAGTTGTGCTCAACCCAAACTGCTCTCCTCACCAACTCACCACTGAAGGACTACACCAATTAACGCTATTTAGATTAAACATAAGGGCAGCAGGCCAATATTTTAGTAAGCAAGTCTATATTTAAGTTACAAGATTACTTGCATGCAAGTGCACATTCACCTACCTGTGGTTTAACGTTAACTTTTTCAACTGCGTTGTCATTCAACCATTTCACATCAACTTCAACATCAAAATGACCAATGTTGCAAACAATGCTGTCTTCCTTCATATGCACAAAGTGTCTGTGGAAGCACAAAACATTAAAATATTTAAAACCTTCAACTTTATAAAAAGCAGCTTTATACTAACAAATTAATGGACATGTCCTAACTGCTACCAGTCGATGTTCATGCAGAGCCCTCCCAGATGGGTCCAATACTGGGTTCATGTTCTTAGCCAATCACTATTTGGGACATGTTCTCAGATACACCTGCACATGGGGAAGCATGTGTACTTAGTGCTGTGGCACAGTATGAACCATAACATAAACCACCACGTCTACCAGATCATCCAAGTACGCGCCACAGCATCAAAAAACAAGATATGCCACCTCCACTGTTAATGAGGGATGTCTTAACATACTTTCCTGAATTACAGGCAACCCAAACACCTAGGGCTGGATAGAAGGGTTTTCCCAAGCACAAGTGGATGGCTGGGAATATTTGGGATCCATTCAGGGAAAGTTCCCTTGTAAATCAACTGATACAGCAAGAACAGTATATACTTATTTCTAGGAACAATACAGTTGCATATGGAACTTACCATAACAGAACTCTCAAGCACAGGCCAATTTAACTGCAAGTGACACCATTCTGAGTTCAAACCATTTGTTTACCATTTTCAGGCCAGATTCTCAACACTGACTAACTTCCATGCAACCAGCAAACACAGGACTAGAAAAATGGAATGGGGTGCCTGTTGAAATTTCAAGGTCTACAATTGCGATCTTCAGAATAACAAAGTTTGAGGTTGCAGTATTTGAGTTTCCTCCTACTAAGGCGGTACTGCAATCTCGAAAGAAGTAGCATAGATGTGGCGTAAACTGGGGTGAAGCTCCTTCTGCAAAAATGTTTAACAGCATTTTTTAAGAAGTTTGAATCACAGTTTGTGGTTTGAAGTGCTGGGATTCTGTGACAGGCTTCACACTTCTGATAAATGCATGAAAGAGACAGATATGCATGGCACAAGACTCCCTCAGATCTCACATGCATTCACTCCGACTCAAAGCTTTTACCTCTCACAGGAAGTGTGGCAGTCTTAAGCGACATCTAAGATTGCTTTTAAGATACACCGAACAAACACCCTGAAAAAACAAGGTAGTTTGTACACAGCGTACAGCAAGTTTGAGCAATAAACAGACATCCATTCATAAAAATGCTCAGGAGAAGTTGCTACATTTAGAAAACCTGGGTAGAACAGCCTTCCAAGGAGGGAAACTCTGCTGCCTTCTTCAGAGAGGCTCACTATAAAAATAACAGCTAGATTACCAAGAAGTCCTACAAAGTTACAAAATGAGCAGTATCCAAGGGATAGTAGAATTATCAGCAGTCATGTATAGAACACATTAGCTCTTGTTTTGCATATCTGAGGCAATGCACTCAGCATCATCCCAGTATCTCTGCCAAATACGCTTTCTAAAGAAACCATGTTTATTATCGCGTATGACATAGGCAATCATAAAATTTTAAAACTGTAGGATTGTTTTTATAAATGACAATTTTAGTTGCAGATCTGGTCATTGTCAGTCGAACATCACATAGCTCATTCAAACCCTGCCTTCTTTTAAACCTCGTTCCTGTTCTTCATATGTATTGTTCCCACAATTCCCAGTTTTTTCTTATGTAATTTGTCCCCCCCCCCTTTTCTAAAAATCCCAGTTATAGTTGTTTTGTCTCTGTTACTATATTCACCACTTCTAGTAAAGTTGGTTTAGACTTTGATTTCCATTTTCTAGTAATTGCTTTTTTGGCAGCCATCACAATTAGACTCAGCAAGGCCTTAGTATGTCTAGGCAATTCCACTTCTGTATCAGAGCTCAAAAACTCATTTCTTTAGTTACACCAATTTGTTCACCCGGTATCTCTGACAGAGTAGCCTGCAGGGAATCTAAAGTCTGCCAACATATTACATTCCTAGAAAATGTTCCCAGTTACCTCTTTCTTCCCCATCACACCTCCAATATTTGCTGTCGGAGGAAAAATTCTTGCTTACATAGGTATTTTTATACCCAAACAAGCACTTCCAAGCAAAGATTCTAAATCTTTACCAAATACAGTTGGGACTTGACATACAAGAAGCTCCCACTGTTGTAAATTGGGATTACAAAATGCCCTGTATGGGCCTCTTCATTCTTTTCATAATCTCTCTTCGCTTCATATTTTTCTTCAGTTTTTTTTTTTCTGTGACTTTCTTTTTGAGATGCTTTTCAGTTACACAGAAGTGAAGAGCCATTCACACTGCAGTCTAGTAGCTTGCTTAAACCTTAGACATTATCTAACAGTCCTTCAATTTCTGCCTTAGCAAAGAAAACAAAGGATGTGATTCAAGGACAGTTCATAATCCACTTCTGGGAGGAAACAAGAGTTGGTCCTTGGAAGCACAAATACTGATGAAATACTTCATATGAACCCTACACATCTTTGGGTATTGCAAGTCCAAGATCCTGTAAAGTAAAAAAAAGTGTTTGTGACTAAGGAAAAACTAAAGCAGAAAGTTTCAATGATACATCAGGACTGAACTCTGAACTCAGTGCGCAGGAGGAAAGAAACAGAAGGATCAGGCAAGAGGTTTTATTTACCATCAAAGCATTGGTCAACAGCAATAGCTAGCACAAGGTTTTTGAACCCCTTAGGCACAGAAGTTACTGCTTCCAAGAAAAAACGTTCCAAACAGATCAGTGGAGAGAATGAATTGAAGCTCAACTCATCATGGAAGGCCCCTTAATGTTAAATCCACACACTTTATACTAATCTTTGAACATTTTCAAAATGGCTCTGATTATCACAAAAGTCCTGTCTGTTATGACACTATTCCATTAGAGTGTGGTTAAGACACTGCATGATGGAATCTCACTATATACAAATTCTAAATCTAACAGAAGCTATTTAATCCCTTGATACTGTGATGTATACTTCTGCTATGTGTTAAAAGCACTCAGCTGGATTCATAGATGTCCCCAGTGCTGTGCATCAGTGGCAGTTTGGAGGACTTAGCTGCAGGACAAAGGGATTTGCAATTCATGGACAGAATCCATACACTTCATTCAGACATGAACACAGACAGCATCAGCCATGTGCTGCTGTGTTCCATCAGAAGTGTACCAGTAAGCAGGAAAATGGTGGTGTGTGCAAGAATGTGTTGTGGGAGATGTGCAACAGAACCATGCTAGCAAACATGGGTGAATAGATGACCAACCTCTAGGCTCCACAGTAACTACAGCCTGTGTCCCTTATATAAAGAGGAAGGGGCACTTGGGCACATTGCATCCTGCATACCCATTACAGGAATACAGCAAAAGGACCCTCTGCATACAAACACAAACTATCACCTTTAAGACATACAGCAAGGGTAGCATATAGTTCATGTGCGACCAGCACGTGGGTATTATATGAAGTCCTGCAGACTATTCATCCTTTTTTGAGAACATACTAAGCATTAGAGCATCAAACAATACAATTTTAGGGCACATATGCAGTGTAGACTGAGAGCCAGGACAGCAAGGCCCTAAAGTCATGTACTTGGCTAAAGCAAGTTACATGTCCAAGGCAGAGAGGCACTGGGCAGATAAGCATATGCAATACAACACCATCCTATAGATGTTGCAATTAATGCCCAAATACCTAGAACAGAAAGGTGGGCACTGAGTCAGAGACAGTGGGGCAAGTACTAAGAACAGCAAGTTGCACTTTGCATCCATGGTAAGGATCAGCACAATGGTACTATATAACATTTGTAATGGTACACTAAGCATATAAAGTGCTCACTGTTCGCAAACCTTCCCCAAACTGTTAGCTACAGGAAGGAGGGTGAAGGTCAAGCAGCTCACAGGTGACATCAGCTGCAGGAGGTACATATAATACACCAATGTGGCAGCATACTGAGCACTAGGCAGGGCACATCTGTAAGCACATGTGCAATTACACTCCTGCACAGCTCACAGCATGCATCTCCATCAAAGTAGGGCAGAATGCTCTACAGGGACTGATGTTTACAGCACAATGTAATCTACACTGTATTAACCTCATTACCATTCAGCAGTAATGATCTGAAGTCAGGAGAGCACAGGCAAGAGATCTCCAAACTGAACTGCCTACACATGCAATTATGCACCCAGATATGCAGAGATGGGACATTTCATGTTTTCATTTGGAAGCACTGCCACACATACTTTTACAGGTCTAACAATTTAGATAGTTTCCAGCACCCCACTGCAAATATCAGATGGTTCAATAAGCACACATGCTGGGAATGTGAGGAACCCCAAGCTTACAAATAGGATAAGCAGTCTTACTGGGACAGTGTGTACCACAGTTAACAGCATTGGACTAGCAACTCATCCATGGTTATTATTTTGCATGTCCAAAAAAAGAATGGACAGGAAATGAAAATGCCGTCTCAGCTCTTATCTATTACCAAAAAGCCATTATTAGAAAACTGGAACAGTGTGATTCTACCCATATGCACAGAGATCACAGATATGACAGAAGCATATTCCATGAAATCAGTATTGCATAAATGGTAAAATTACAAGAAATGTAATTCTGGCGTATTCAAAATAATGTCCTAGTGTAGAGCATTTTATTCTACCTAGTTTACTTTGTAGGGTATTAAAAAGCTGTGCAAGTCCCCCCCCCCCTAAATGCACACAGTTACTGTAAAGAGTTTTTATAATTCTTTAATCTTTTCCAGTCTTACATAAGAAAATCATATGAATGCAGAGACCTATTAACACAAAGTTTTGTTTGCTGTCAGTGACTGACTTCACAGTTTAGTAGGCTGGCTTGCATAAGTAATATAATATAATTAATAATAGTAATAATTAGTAATATAATTGTGGAGCGAACAGGATTCATAAAGCATATGTCAGCTTGTGAACTTTCAGCAGACTAAGATTAAGTTGTTACTACCTGACGTTTGGCTCCATTAGGATTTAATGCATCTTTTGATTTTTGTACAAAAACTTGTTACTTTTACAATAAAAAAAAGGAGTGGCTTCTATCTGCATTTTGTTACACAGTCATCTTCAATAGGATATTACCACCTTGTGACTTTGCACCCTTCATTCTGGCATGGCTTGTAGGATGTGTGGAGCATATGACAGTGATAAGAATTTACTTTTCTGTCACTGAACACCATGTACATATGCATGGATATGCATATTTATTAACGGTGTTAGTGATGAGCAACACTTTCCTTCCGTTGTGCTTCATGTGTACACATTTTCCAAAGTCTGTCAGCATTTGCACTACTGCATGCCAGCCTGTGGCTTCTGCAGGATTAGAAGCCCTTGCTTTCTGTACTGCATTGCAGTCTCTGCTAAAGGCTCAAGTGCCCATCCCAGCTGTCCCTGAAACAAAAGATCTATTATGTACATTGCACACAGCACACACAGCTTACACACACACACACACACACACACACACACACACACACACACACACACACACACACGCAGCTCACACACACGCAGCTCACACACACGCAGCTCACACACACACGCAGCTCACACACACACACACGCAGCTCACACACACACACACGCAGCTCACACACACACACACGCAGCTCACACACACACACACAGCTCACACACACACACACACTCGCACAGCACACACACACACACACACACACACACTGCACACACACACACACACACACACACTGCACACACACACACACACACACACACACACACACAGCACACACACACACACACACACACACACACACACACACACACACACACACACACTCGCACAGCACAGCACACACACACACACTCGCACAGCACACACACACACACACTCGCACAGCACACACACACACACACACACACACACACACACACTCGCACAGCACACACACTCGCACAGCACACACACTCGCACAGCACACACACTCGCACAGCACACACACACACTCGCACAGCACACACATACACTCGCACAGCACACACTCGCACAGCACACACACACACACTCGCACAGCACACACACACAGCTCACACACACACACACAGCTCACACACACACACAGCTCACACACACACACAGCTCACACACACACACAGCTCACACACACACACAGCTCACACACAAGCACTGTTAGCCCAGATGGTAAGAGATACCAAACAATTATTTTACCCTGTTTTGCTGTCTGAAAGATTTCATGTGCTACAGGCCTTTTGAAGCACTTGGCCTTTACAGCAAATACCACAAATGAAAGCTATGCATTTCAACTAGCAGGACTATGGTCCTAAGACTTCAGCTTGGAAAAATTCATTGTTCTGCCTCTAAATCCTCCTTTTTGCCCAGTGCTCTACTCTCTGCTTCTTTAGCTCACTGGGATGCTCCTCAACAGTGAAACACAAATAAAGCAAGCAAATCTGAAGCCATACCAAACCACAAACTAAATCCTTGTCCAGCTGAGGCAGAGGGGTGGGGTAGAATGGTATACTGAAGATAGTAGTCTAACATAGTTCTCTCAATAAGGCATGTACTGAACTTTCACATTTGGCATGATCTAGACAAATTTCTTCAACCAGCAAGACCGAGTTCTAGACTCATCCTCCTGTGTAAACAGTAAGTGTGCCCTCTGACTTTCTCCCAAAAAAATACCAGATTAAAAATCCAATTTCATGCCTTGCAAAATTATGCAGACAAGCCCATGCAACAGCTGCAAAAATCTACAAATACGTTTCTGAAAAAAAGACAAAGTAGTTACTATTCTGGTTAAAAATTGCTGCTGAGTTACCAGGCAGATCTTTAATACATTGTAAAAAAAAAACCCTGCAGTCCAATAGTCATACAGTTAAAGTGACTGAACACATCAGATTCAGATTAGACACATACAAGACAATCTTTTCTGATGGGTGTAATTGAATTTATATAAATCTGTTGTGTATATCCATAGACCGTGCAAGATATTCTCCTGTGCTGCAGTGTTCAGAAAGAAAAGTGCAGCCATTTTATTATATACAGTAGAACAGATATGTAAAAAAAGAAGTTATGTCTTACCATAACGTTCCATTTGAGTTGCTGATCTTCTTCCAGTCATCTCTGATGGGTTCGGTTCCGAGCCCTCGGAACTGAGTCGGCCTTATACCAAGCTTGCATGCACCAAAAACTCTCGAGCTAAGCTGCTACCCACAATGTCCTTCACTCAGTTACCACAGATCGAGTTTGCATGCAACATATAGAAGAAACAAAGTCGGAGGGCCATCTCTGCGCAGAAACCTTGAAACACCACAAGACCCAGAAGATCCGCCAGGAGCCTTTGGTGGGGGCCGGTGGGAGGATGGGATGACTGGAAGAAGATCAACAACTCAGATGGAACATTATGGTAAGACAACTTCTTTATTTGAAGTTGTTAATCTTCCTATTCTTCACTGATGGGACAGAATCCCAAGCTACTTGAGAAACTGGGTGGCCCCAACGGAAGAACATTCCTGAGAACCATTGAGCCAAAGGCCGCTCTTCCCCTGGAGATGAGATCCAATTTGTAATGCTCGATGAAGGTATGGGGTTTAGCCCAAATGGCTGCTGCAAAGATGTCATCCATGGTGGCCCTAGAGTGGAAGGCAACAGACTCTGCGATGGCCTTAGTTGAGTGAGCTTTGATTTCAGCAGGCTTAGATTCATTCGTTAGCGAATATGAGAAGGTAATGAAAGCCCTGAGCCATTTTGACAAAGTAACTTCAGATACTGCACACCCCATTCTAGGACCAGAAAAGGAAATGAAAAGTTGGTCCGACTGCGAATGGACTTAGTTCTGTCCAAGTAGAAACACAGTTGTCTATGAACATCCAATGAATGCAGACAGTATTCTCCCTTGTTTGAATAATTTGGAAAGAAAACAGAGCTCAATGGATTGGTTAATAGAAAAGTCGGAAACCACCTTGGGGAGAAAGGATGGATTAGTATGCAGTGTAATCTGTCCTTATGGAAGGTCAGATAGGGACTCTTGATGCATAAGGCCTGCAACTCAGATACTCGTCTGGCTGAAGTGACCGCCACCAGAAATAAGGATTTCCATGGCAAGAATTTTAGATCACATGTCGCAGCAGATTCAAAAGGGGGTAGAGAAAGAGACTGAAGAACCCGGGAGAGATTCCATGCCTCCACCGGCTGCCTGATAGGTCTGCTATGGAAAATTCCCTTGAGGAAGGTCTTGCAAAGTCCGGTGGAAATAAGCAGGACTTTATATGAACCATTATGGAAGTTGGAAATAGCTGCTACATGGACTCGAATGGTGGAAGCTGATGCACCACTGTCAAGCAACGCAGAGAGGTAATGAAGAATAGTAGCTACAGGAGTTGAAAACGGATTTGGCATCCGATTATGTGACCAGAAAGAGAATCTTTTCCATTTGTCCCTGTAAAGTTTTCTGGTGGATGGTTTATGGGAGGCCAGGATAATATCACGGACAGATGAGGAGAGGATTTCCTGCCTGGCAACTAACAGAAGTGGAGAAGCCAAGCCGTCAGCTTGAGAGTGGATAGATTCGGTGGAGTCAGCCCTTGTGGGTGAGATAGGAGGTCCTGACGAGTGTCCAGGATCCAAGCAGGTTGTAACAGGTGAGGTTGGAGGGAGGGAAACCACACTTGAGGCCAGAACGGGGCAATGAGGATCACTTTGCTTCTCAACTGAATAGCTTTTCTTAAAAAAAGAAGGCTCAGAGGTATTGGAGTATAAGCATAAAGGAGACCCGCGGGCCAATTGAAAGTCAAAGCGTCTCTCGGTGACTCCCCCTGAGGAGGAAAGAGGGCAAAGTAGCTACTGCATTTTGTGTTTGAGGGGGAGGCGAAAAGGTTGCAGCATGGCTGGCCCCAGTGGCTGAGAATTTTTGCCATGATGCTCAGATTGTGAGACCACTCGTGAGGACGGAGGATGCATCTGCTCAGCTTGCCCGCAATCACACTGGAGTTCCCTGGGATATGCGTTGCGATCAGAAAGTGGTTGGAAGCTATTGCCCAATGCCAGATTCTCATGGCTTCGCGACATGGGGGGGGGGGTAGGATTTGGTCCCTCCTTGTTTATGTACCAGACGATGGACATGTCTGACTGGATAGCAATCGTTCCTGAAGGAAGGAGCTGATGGAATGCTTGCAATGCTAACAGCACCGTTCTCAACTCCAGAACACTGATATGCAAGTTGACCTCTGTGCTGGACCACGTGCTTTGGACCGACTTCCCCTGGACGTGCCCCCCCCCACCCTATCATTGAAGTGTCCGTGGTCACCGTGGTGCTGGGTTGGGGAGCCTGGAAGGGGCGGCACCAAAGATTTTTGTCTGTACTCATCCTCTAGAGGAGATCTTGTTTGCAGCAGTTGGTGATGAGAATCTGTGAGCTCAGGGGATGAAGACTGGATATCCACTGGGAGAGAAGGAGCCATTGTAGCAGTCTCATATGTAATTGGGCTAGGGGAACAATTAGGATGGCTGCCGCCATAGACCCCAGAGCCTGAAGAAGTTCCCTTGCAGACCCCTTCCTTTGACACTTGAACTTGTGCCCTTAATCTCTGAAGCCTGTGAGGGGGAAGAGAGACCAGACTTGTTTGAGTGTTGAATACTGCCCCTATAAATTCCAATTGTTGTGAGGGCTGATGGTTGGATTTTTCCCAGTGAATGGTGATTCCCAGCGACTCTGCTAGTACTAGAGTGTAGCGGAGGGCCCTGACCAGGAGGCACTTTGTGGGGGCGGAGAGGAGCCAATCGTCTAAATATGGAAACACCTGGAATCCCTGAAGTCTCAGATAAGCTGTGACCATTGCTAGGCATTTCGTGAACACTCTGGGGGCCAACGAGAGACCGAATGGCAGGGTTCTGAATTTGTAATGATTGGCTCCCAGCCGGAAGCGAAGGAGACTCCTGGAGCGTTTGTCCATTTTGATGTAGTAATATGCATCCCGGAGGTCTATCGAGCACATCCACACACCCTCCCAAAGAAAAGGGAAGATGGATTGAATCATGACCATGCAGAACTTGGTTTGAACCACTGATTTGTTTAGCTGGCTGAGATCCACAATGGACCTCCAGTCCCCGGTCTTTTTTGGCACTAAAGAATCTTGAGTAAAACCCGGCACTGGTTTGGGGGGACCTGTTGGATGACTCGTTTTTAACATAGCCTTCTTATTTAAGAAGCTGCCTCTTCCCTTTGACTGGGTGGAACATCGGGAAGGGATTTTGGAGGTCTTTGGTAATAGATTAGGGGGATGTGATAGCCTCTGGAAATGATACTCTGCACCCACTGATCGTTTGTAATACAGAGCCAGGCAGCTGGGTGCAGAGAGAAACGAGCCCAGACTGCTTCCAGAGGAAAGCAATCGGGTAGTGCTTCAGGAACACTGATACTGTCTTCCCAAGAATGAATCTCTGGAGACTTGATTTCGGGGACCTCCTCTGCCCCGAAAGGGGCGTCTTCCATTATTGGAACCCCCTTTGCCTCTGGGGAAGCCCTCACTACGTGTGTCACGGAAAGGACTTTGAGACTTTGTGCCACATCTTTCCACTCCTCCGATTCCTGTAGGACCGCTGAGATTTGGAAAAATGTAGACCCACGGCAGACAAGGTCTTTCCGTTCTGCTCACACCTGGCTAAAGTGTCCTTGACCTTAGAACCGAACAGAGCAGATGGTTCGATAGGGGCATTTAAAAAGGAAGACTTGAAGGAGTCCGCGAGGTTACAAATGCGCATCCAGGCATGGCATCTCATAACTGTGCCTGCACCCGCAGCTCTAGCCACCCCTTCAGCTGCGTGGAACCGCAACCTCATGGAAGAGTTGGAAATTGACACTAGGGTGGCAAGTTGGGAATCAACTTTATCACATGCTCCATCCGAAACTTGACCCGCGAGGGTTCCAGAGATCTCGGTGAGAAGATCTCTCTGGAGCATTGTAAAATGTGCCAAAAAGTTCAGAGACCTGACAGCAAAAGTCACTGAAGCAAACACTCTGTTCCCTAACCTGTCCACCGCCTGGGACACTCTGTTGGGCAGGTGGACAGCAGGACTTTCCTCCGCAATATCCTTTTTCGTGGCCGCCTCTACCACCATAGCGTCTACTGGTAAGCCTCTCAACCAATGGGGTTGATCCTCTAGAAAGGAGAGTATCTTATCCGATCTCCTGGGAACGGCCTCATCGGTGTCAGGATTCTTCCATGCCCGCTGCACAACGAGCCTGACTAACTTATCGGCGGGGGGGGTCACCCATGAAGTAGAAGGCCAAGAGCGGAAGGCCTGCAGGAATATGGATTCTTCAGAGGAAGGGTTGGCGGTCACCCCTCTGCTTCAAAATTTCCAGGAGGTCTCCAAATGAAACAGTCAGGGAGTGACCGTGTGGACCCTTCCCAATCATCGTAGCCCGTACCTTCCGTGAGGGACTCCTCTGGGGAGTCCATGTGTTTCCTCTTACACGTGTGTTTCTGAGGAGGTTCTTTGGTGGGAGCATCCGAAGAAGATTCAGAAAATGAAATATCCTTGTGCAGGGCTCTCCTGGGTCTTGCGCTCTCAAAGTCCTGGGGGGGGGGGGGTGGCCTTTGATAGCTGCAGCTCAAAGAGAACAGGTGGCAGGTCTGACACAAGAGGATTGCTCGAAGCAAGCACCCTCTCCATCACCCAGAAAGCAGGCTTGTCTGAAGAGGAATGGGAGCCCGGAACCGGGGTCACACCCCGCTCCACGCTGTCTGCTCCCGGGGATGAAGCCTCAAGCAAAACCGGGACAGGAGTCACCCTCGGACCCGAAGACGGAACCGGTGACACAACCGGAACCATGGCTGGAACCATGGGTTCCACCCCCCACCCCCAAGCATGAGATTGAGGAAGGGTGGGTTCTGATGGAACAGACACCCAAAGGGGCCTCGGAGCCTCAGACACTGTTGTCAGCACCGAGGCAAGGGGTCCTCTCGTAAATGTCGGAAGTATGAGCCTCAGAGGAGAGTACGTGGGGGTTGCCGGGGGAATGGACCCAAAACCCCGAGTGGGATGGGCTCTAGGAAAACTTTTAAGTCCTCTGGCGGTCAGCAGCTGATCAAAGAGGCACACCAAATCCACTTCAGCTCGGCTCCTGATGGACTTTACTGATGCCCTTGAGGTGGAATCAGGCCAGTCCTAAAACGGGCTGAAAGCTTGTCCGGCAAATGGATCCACAGACTGGGAGCACTGGGTACATGATGTACTGAAAAACGGCACTGAAGATTCCAGTTTAGAAACAAGCAGCAGTGGAATAAATCGGGGCTGAGAGCGGGCTCGGAGCCGAAGTCACAGCTGGGCTGAAGATGTTGTCAGAACAGACGTCAGAGCGGAGATGGAGGACATCGGTGCCGAGGTAGAGACAGGCGAACTGGACGGAACCGAAGTTGCAGCGGGAGCCGTAGTCGGTGCCGGGACTGGTGCCGACGAGGCGATTACAGCAACTTCTGTTATGTACCACTGGAGCCAAATTCGGAGTCGAGGTGGTCGAAACCGAGGAGGCGATTTGATGTGCAGAAATAGTCTTATGGGTCTTGTGCTTATGAGGCTTGCCCCTATCACTGGCTGGTGAAGAGTGGTCAGAACGAGGATTTTTTTGTCCACAGAAGGAGGGGTTGAAGCAGAAATAGACTCCAAAAAGGGAGAAGGAAGCAGGCCCTTAAGTATTAACCTATTATGTCTTTCATTCAGTGTCCGCTGAATGAAACTAGCAGAAATATCACAGGGAGGTTTTGCCGATAAGTGCGGACCCCCAAACAATACACACATTCCCCAATCAGATCGCTATTAGGTAATTCACCACGGCAAGAAGAGCAGTGTTTAAAACCTGTAGTCCCTTTCTTTTCAGACATGACAAAAGAAGAGAAGCACACAATGCTAAACTCAGAAGGAAAGTTAGAGAGAGAGAGGGAAATACCAACAACGGTATTGGGAATACCACAAGGGTAAAGAGGGCAAATACCAATAATGGTACTAGAAAAGAGATACCTATGGGTAGAGCTGAGTGAGAAATTAGAGAAAAATAATAACTGACAAGAAAAAAACTCACAAATACTTACAAATTTTGAAAAATATACACTTAGTTGGAGAGCTTGATGAAAATACTGATATATGACTGTGTGGCAAACAAGATCGGAGGTAACCGAGTGAAGGGCATTCTGGGTAGCAGCTTAGCTCGACAGTTTTTGGTGCACGCAAGCTTGGTATAAGGCCGACTCTGTTCCTAGATCCCATGCTAAAGTCCAACAGCAGTGGTGCACAGCCCCTGCAGCTGGCACCAACAAGCAATCAATATAGGATGCAGCCAACATCAACAAGCAGATCCCTGGTTGCTGATGGACCCATAATGCAGGAGGCTGGGGAACCTCAAGGCCAAACTCTTAAAAGTGGAGCTGTTTGAGATAGAAATCGCAGCTAGCAAAATCAACACTTAAATTAGCCTTGATGGCACAGTCCCAAAATAAAGAGGCCCAAGAAACACCTGGTCTCTCTTGGCATCAAGACCACTGAATGCACTTTTGATGAAGACACCATCAAAAAATGCTGTGATCCCATACCTACAGAAAATGAACAGGGAGACCATAGCAAAAGAAAGCAAAAGAATATCCGTACCCACCCTAGAACTAAAGTACAAGACCCATTTCGATATTTCTGTGTAATAAGGTTCTCATCTTCCCATAGTCCAATTTAACTGCAACAAAGACTATAAAAAGGTACTAATGGCTCTAATAAAGCTGATGGACAAAGTTCGCTACAACATTAACGTACTGAGCTGGACGTCAGATAAAAAAATACTAACCTGATGAGATAACCTTGTTGGTCTGTCCTCCAACACCAAGTACCAGTTTGCAAACATACAGACACAGTCTTCCTCTGACCTCTGCTTCAACAGTAGACATCACCAAAAAAAAGCAGTTATTTCTAGTCTTCCCTGCTCTTGTGAGGGATCCCTCTTATCCCTGTCCTTACCCCTTCAATAGTGTTTGTTTACTGGGGTAGTGGACTGATGAAAACGGATTATTTTCAGATAAATACTGGGAGTACATCAAAGTGACAACACACACACACGACAAGAGAAAATAAGGCAAGCTTTTTAAAAGCAAAATATAGTAACTTAATATATGTAGTTTGCTTGAGGCAATATGTACAACATTCACAACAATAAAGATGTTAAGTCCAAAGTAGGTGTGCTACAGTGTCCTGGCTGAGCTCATCGCACACAGTCCCTGAATAATGACAAGCTTGATGCCTCAGAAGTGATGTCTCCTCAGGAGTCAGGTTTCTCTAAGCAACAGTCATTTCAAAAATCAAATTTTCTATCTTTAAATATAGATTTACCAAAGGCAATACACATATTGCACTTCTTTAAGGACTCAGACCTGAGGTACAAGACCTGGAGTAGTCAAGTACAAAACAAAGAGAAATATTGCAGAGAACCACCACATCACATAAATAAAATGAAAAACAAAACAATACTATGAAGACTAGTATTTGGGAGTGTAACTACCGAAAAAAAAATGGCTGGATGGAAGGGATTGGTCAAAAGGGGAGGAGCACCACAACTTCTTATAAAAAGAAAAAAGTATCAAGATAGGACTGTAAGCAGTCAAAATCTATGGCTGGTCAATAAACAACTAAATCAGAGTACTTCCAAGTTGGCTGCACACTGAACAACAGCTTAATTCTAGTTCTCCTAGTGTGAAAACAAACCAACAGCGAAAGCTGGTGGACCTACATTTCTGGGTAAATTTCAGTAAATAGCTAGTAAGTGCATTGCCCGGATACCAGAAAAAAAAGAAACACAAAGGACCTGAAGGAAAATCAGATGAAAAAGGTGAAGAAAAAACTGACTGGAAAAACTACTGCAGCTGTTCAGCAAGAAGAAGTGCACGCTTCAGACACGACTTCCAGTAACCTAGAGGGAAGTGTAAGACAACTGCACACAGACCTGGTTAAAATAAACAAAACACTGATGCAGTGTATCAATTGAAATAAAAGGCTGGAAAAAATGGAAGAAGCTTTAAACAAATATTCAGATGTGGTGATGAAACTGCAAGACTCAGAAGTCGAAATGAAGAAAAGATGGCTGACTGTACATGTATTTATATATATTTAAAAAAATAGAATTAAAGGGCACAGTACATAGGGGAAACCAGAGATTTTCTGCAGTACCAGAGAAGCTGGAAGGAAGAGACTGTACTAATTTTATGAAAGCACAAATAAGCAACTGGACTGGTATTCCACAACAGGGATTAATTGAAAGGGTACATTGTGTGTACGCTCCAAACCCGGCTATGAGAAAGCAACCTAGACCTTTAAAACTAAAGATGCAATATTACCAGCAGAAGGACAAAGTACTAAAAGTGGGAGACAGCAGAGTGTTTGTGGAGAATGACTATTCATTGTACACCAGGCAGTAGAGGAGTAAATTTATTCCATTTCTCAGAGAATGTTGAGAAGCAGATGTGAGATTCAAACTGCTGAACACAGCTATCTGGAAAATATTTTCCCTTGAGGGACAAAATCATTTTTTTTTTTATGAAGTACATGCTAAGGAGGAAATACAAAACTTTGTCCAACAAAACAATGGTGAATGTTCTTCTGGCAATAAAGAACAGAGAGAGACTGTGCCAGAGAAACCTTTTCAAATGTTTCAACAGAAAATGCTTGAGAGAAAGAAAAAAACACAAGGGTCGACTAGAAGAAGTGAAGCAGAATCAGGGTTTGGGAGGTGGGAGATGGACAGGAATAAAACCATTAACTTGAAAATAGATAAATGTGGGATTACAAAGCAATATTTATGTATTTGTGAAACATGACAGAACAATCAATTCTGAAAATATTGGACTTTTTAAAAACTTGTAAGGTACTCCAAAGCATATGCCCAACTTCATGTCATTAATTTTCAGAAAAATACTTGGGTGTAAGGAAGAAGCAGGAGAAAGTTAAGTAAAGCAAATGTTTTTTCTTAATGGTACTATTTTAATAGTGCACGATTTTCTCTGCATGCTAAAAAGTATGTATAATTGTGATACTAATGTACATAAGTCATCCTGTTTTTTTTTTCTTTCTTTCTCCCGTCTCTCTTTCACCATGTTCAGTTTTAAGAAATGCAGGCACTGCTAAAAAAAAAAAAAAAAAAACACCAAAATCTGGTTAAAAGAGCATGACAAAAGAAAAAAATGTGTTTTTTCTCCTTCTTGCATAGGGGAATGACTGGATTAAGGCCCTTAACTTGATCTAATAACAAGTTTTACGAGAAAGCAAGTAAATGAAAAAGAATACTGAATATTACTGAAGTCGCGGTGGTGCAGCGGTAGCGTTGTTGCCTCACAGCAAGAGGTTCTCCTGTTAGATTCTCAGCTGGAGTGCCTTCTGTGTGGAGTCTGAATGTCCTCCCTGCGGTCGAGTGACATTTGAAAGTCATGCGTGAATGGGCGTGCCTTCGTTGAAGGTTGGGCTGGCTACTCGGCACCAAAAATCTACTGCCAATCATTAGTGGACCGGAGTTCCTCTGTGGCGACCTCTAACCGGGAAAAGCCAAAAAGAAACAACATATGACTTTTTTTCTATTAAAAAAAAAAAGTGTATCCTTAACAATTTTGTCATTGTTCTCATGTCTCTAGGAGACAATCTGATAAAGATACTGGAAGTGGCTAGGAGATGATGTTCTTTGAAAGCATTCAAGTCTTTTCCCATCTGAGAGCACAATAAAGATAAGACAAAATCAGACAGAGCTTAGAAGCACAGGCTGCACCATGTGCTTTAGCATGACTAACCTTTCTTTTAGGTTAACTCAAGTCTGAGTCACTTTGGAACATTTTTCCCTTGTAGGAGAGTAAAACTTCAGTATTTGAAGATGTATGTGGTTTTGTGTGTTAAGTTAGTAGGTTTTAGGGGGGTATTGGGGTGTGTTTTATTGAAAGCATTCAAACAAAAACAAAAAAAACAAGTTTTGTAAGGTGTGTCATAGGCTCAAATGGATAAGACAAGAAACAACTGTATATAAAAAATCAGCCTGCCAAGCAGTGTATGCATGTAACCATGTAACACAAAACGCTAGAACTAGACATTTAACAAAAACTCTGTTATATATAAAAGGTGGGAACAGCTTTTTAACAATGATGCTTTCTGTAATGTCTTTACATGCCAATGGTCACACAGATAAATGCAAAAAATTAAGAGTAGTGAACTATATTAAAAATGTACTGTGCAAACAGCTATGCTAACGGAGACACACTTCGAAAGACCTGAATTTGTGAATTTAATAAAGAAAGGTTTTCAGGATGGTTATTCAGCGGAATACCTGGGGGAAAGGAAAAATAGAGGAGTACTTATATTAATTGCAAGAGGAGCTACAATAGTGATAGAAGGGGATAAAGACAATAATGGTAGATTTGTAGTACTAAAGGGCTACTGTCAAGGGAGAAGGATTACACTGGCGTGCATTTATATTCCACCTAAAACTGCTATAATGGAGCATACAAAATTCTGGGAGAAATAATCAGCTTTCAGCATGGAATATATTACTTGTAGGTGGGGACTGGAATTTGATTTGCAACAGTGAAGATGTGCCTGTGGGGGCCCAGAAGGGAAACTAGAACAAAGGAGGGCAGATTTTTGAAGAAATTTATGAAAATATTTTGCATGAAAGATGTGAATTCTGTACTATGAGTTCAGAGTGAAATTACATATTCCCCAAGATACAAAAACTGTGCTAGGCTAGACAGAATTTACATTTTACAACATGTGCATTTAACTGAAGGTCTTGATATGAACCCAATGACTATTTCAGATCGTGCGCCAATAACTAAAATAAAACCATAGGCTAATGAAATAAAAATGAGACTGTGTCTCTTTCCCACCTATTTGTTGAAAAGAGGAATTTAAGGAATGGGTAGTGGAAATTATAAAGGAACTATTAGAGAAGATAGAAATTTCTTCTGAAAATATAGCGAGGGGGTGGGATAAAATTACACTTGAGTTTAAAAATAGGGTGGAAATAAAAGAAAGGAAATATGGTTAAGTAACAATTACTTAAGAGGGACTGAAATATTATAATATTGCAAAATAGGGGGAATATTACAGAGGAACAGTAGCAACTGCAGAATGCTAAACAGAAAATCTGGAATTACATCGATAATATGCACGGGTTTAGAAAGATCGCTGTTAAGCAACTGCTTTTTGATAACTCTAAAGCACAAAAGCTTAATACAATGACTCAGGCAGCAAAGCAGAAAAACAGAAGATGGAAAAAAGGAACCATAGTGGTAGATTTGTGGTATTTGGGGACTAATGGCAAGGGAGGATGATTTCACAGAAATGTATTTATATTGCACCAAAACTGCCATTATGGACCTTAACAAAATCTTGGGAGAAATAATCAGCTCTTAGCAGGGATTTTTACTTATAGGTGGGGAAGGGAACTTGATTTGCAATAGTGAGGATGTATCAAGTGGCTCCAGAAGAAAAAGTATTTACAAATGGGCAGATTTCTGAAGAAATTTATGAAAATATTTGGTATGAAGATGTGAATTCAGTAGCAGCTGACAGAATTTACATATTACTCCACAAGGTACAGTAACTGGGCTAGACTAAATAGAAATTATATTTTACTGGAACATGTGCATTTAATTGAAGGCTTCAACACCAATTATTTCAGATCATACACCAATAAAAACTATGATAAAAATGCTAAAAAAAAATGTTAAAAAGAGGAAATTATGGAAGGGGGTGTGGAAATTCGAGACTATTATGGAAGACACAAATATCTTAGTTTATACTTAGTGAGTGAGATAAAATGAAAATGGAGTTTAAAAACAGGGTAGAATAAAACAGAAATTCATGGTTAAGTAGTAACTGGAAGGTCTTGACAAAGGTTAAAGCGCTACAGAAAGGGATATCTCCGAACAAGAACAGATGCAAATGCACAGTGGTAGAGAGAAAATAAGAGGGCATCTGGATAATATGCAGGAGTTTAGAAAGACTGTTGTCAAGCAACTATTTTTGATAATGCCAGAGCACAAACTTTTAGCACAATGACTTGGGAACAGAAACCAAAAAGGTTTGTTGCCGACCTTAGGGAGCCTATAACAACAAAAATAACCAGAGATTCTATAGAGGTATTACAGATGTTTTGTAAATTTTATGATAATTTGTATAAAGCAGAGAAATATGGAAATCATGAAAGAGCACAAATGGATATTATTATGGAAGATTCAATTATCCCCTCTGATAAGTTGTGTTTGAAGAGAAACCAGACAGGTGTGTCCTCTTTCCCCTTCATTGTTTGCTTTTTATTTAGAGCCACTGGCAAATAAAATAAAGGACGTAGAAATGCAAATATAGAATTGGTATGATAATCAAGAAAAGCTGGCTTTATTTGCAGATATTTTGTAAGTGATAAATCCAGACAAGAACATTTCACTGTTGTGGAACATTTTGCAATAGTTTCAAGAATTTGGGATACAACATTAATCAAGATAATATAAAGGTTTCAGCTATAAATTACATACTCGCACACAAACTGGTTCAGCATTACCCACATTTATGGGGACGCAATAAGGTGAAATACTTAGGAGTATGGATTAAAAGGGCTTCTATTATGGCAGCTAAGGACATATGGAAAGAGACTAAACAAAGACAGTACCCAAAATGAGACAAATGAAGGTATTTTTTATAGATATGGATAGTATGATACAAGCACTGAAAATGTTTTTAGTCCCTTTCGTTTTATATACGGGTCAGGTACATTTATCAACCAGAGGAGGAGGTGTAGACCATAATTAAGAGTTGAGGGAATTTATCTGGGAGAAGAAGAGAGGAAGAGGGCAAAAGTGGGAGAAGCTGATCCTTCCAATAGAAGGAGGTGGTTTAGGACTACCTGACTTGAAAGGATAATTTAGAGCTACAGTGTTAAGGCTTAGTCATAACACAAGCAGGAGGTCATAATTCAAAATGAAGCAGGGGAGGAAGTTGAAGAAACAGAGACAGTGGTATTTTGGATGCAGATATTTAACAACCACCACCATACAAAATAGTATATTCATAATGCAGAAAGCATTCTAAAAACTAAGCCAACACAAGAATGGTGAAAGGAAATTTTGCCAATAGGGTTGACTGCAAGCAGGAGTATAGAAAATAGGCAAGGTATGGTAGAAATTTACTGGGGAAAATTGAAAAGGAACAAAGGAATTGGGAACAAGTAAAAAGAAAGGTATAGTTAAGAGTGGGATGTGGCCAAGAAAACTTTTGGCCTGCAGTCTAGAGAGACTGCCATCCATATCACAGAATGATATCAGGGTACAGGCAAAAGGGATAAGGTAATCCTAAAATGAAAGATCTGCTCTGGTAGAGTTTTTAGTTGAACCTAGAACAGAAGCTACTTTTAAAACTGGGATACGTAGGGCATATAAATATTGCATGACAACATTAAGAATCAGAGAAGGTTAGAAATAATTGGAAAGAGACTGGAAAATTAATTTACAACAGAACATTGAGAGGACATATGCATGGCTCCCATGTCCAGAAGGTTTAGGATCTTTGCTTGCGAGTACTTGCATAGGTATTTTTGTACCCAAAGCAGACTTCAAAGAAAATCTCCTTAGATAAATAGCAAATGTTGGAAGAGTGATGGAGAAGAAATAGGTAACTGTGAATATATGTCTTGGGACCATAATGACTTGGCAGACTAAAAATTCCCTACAGAACATTTTGTCAAAATTATTGAGTGAACAAATGGCTTTAAGTAAAGAAATGATTCTTTTGATCTGGGACACAGGAGCTGAATTGCCTAGACATAGTAATGTCTTGTTAAGTTTAATTAATTGGGCTGTCAAATCAGTAATTTCTACAAAATGGAAATCAAAGTCTAAACCGATTTTATTTAGTGATTATAAAAGAGATAAGAGATAAAAGAACTGGAAAGGGGATATTTAGGAAAGGGAAGGAGCAAGTTACATATAAATAAATTGTGGGGAACAATACATGCAGAATAATGTTCAGGAGAAGTGAGGTTTAAGGGAAGGCAGGAATTGAGTAATTTATGTAATGCTGGATTAATGATAGTTAAAGAAATAAAAAGAGGTGATGTATAATGTATGTAAATGGAAAAAATGTTAATATTGCTTGTGTTATTTTCTGTTAAACGTTTGCCTATATCTTAAGTAACAATTTAGTAAAGGGGTTTTAAAAAAAGTTCAAAAAAGGGATTTAACGTCAAAGAATAGGAGGGGCAAAAGCAATAAGGAAACATTTGCTTCTGGCAGGATTTAAGAAAAGTACATCTGCTTCTATGCAGAATGCAAGTGTTCCTCTAAACAGAAGTAGAGATAATGTCCTGGGAGAGATGGGAGAAGCATTCCCTCTGAAGAATGCAGAATAGCTCAGCCCCTGCCAAAACATAGTTCTGTTTTTACTTCTCTTTTAGTCTAATAAATGCAGAATTTAGGTTCTTGCTTTAAATGTGGCCTCTTCCTCTTATACTTCTATCCTACAAACAGCATGCAACTGCTTCAATTCCTTGCACACTATTTTGCATCATCCCAATTTTTCCCATTAAACACTTTGCCTTTTCTTCCGTTGTCTTAAACTGTACCTGTATCCAGAAATGTTTCAGTATACTTGCATGCAATATTGACATGGACACGAAACTTTCTTTCCTAGCACTCTCAAAGTTGCTAATGTTTTGGTGGAAATATTTAGCACAAGGCAAATTTACATGACTTCATTTTCAAAATTCAAACTTGTCTGCTTTAGCAGCACGCCTTACACATCTAACAAGAATGAAACAACTGACTTTTAAACAGAAGACAGTATCAAACTCAAAAGTTTATTCAGAATAATGAAAACATGCCACCAAGGAAAATAAATTCAATAAAAATGTATCCGGTTACAATATTCCCTCACAGGATAGATGTCTACCTGCTGCAAAAACACTAAACATTTTTAGAAATAGCATTTCTATGGCCATTTAGCCCATCTGACAGATCCTGAGCACTAAATATTTGTTGGCCGAAACACAAGCTCTGCTACAGATATTCAATAAGCTTCTTACCTCTCTCCAATAATATCTTTACAGCCTGTGGTTGTGACAAATATATTGCCTTCTTTGCAGGCATCATCCATAGTTGTTACTTCATATCCTAAAACAAGGCAGAAACAAAAAGTAAACACATTTTCACTTCTTCCCATCCGATAACCTCTTGGATTGCTCAGGAAAACAACATTTACATAGTTTTACTTCTGTTCGATTCAAAGGCAAAAATTATATATCTACTCTTACTGGACACCCATGGAAAATACTATGAATATAAAAGCTGAACCCAACAGTTAAAAATAGTTTAGTGCTTGAAGATGTAATGCAAATGTAACCATAAGATTCAGAGAATTCACCTTGAATCCTAATCAATATTTCTACACCACATTGCAATACCATCCTTTAGGTGTGTCTAAACAGGATCAGCGCCCTACAATTCTGTTCAAAGTATTAGTATGTTTCTTATTTTGATTTAGACTAGAATACATTCCTGTGTAGAGTCTAATGAAACAAAGCAATAAACAATGCAAAAGAAGTAAATGTTAACAGATGATTCCTTGTCAGGGGTGCAAGACTGACAAATGAGAGTCCAGGCGTTTCAAAGAAACTGATTCCAACAGAAAACAAATCTCGCTGTTACACCTTCCAGTTTTTTTTTACGGGATTTCTCTCTTGCTACCTCCATAATACAGGGGCTTGCACTTCCCTGCATCCCCTTTGTACACAGACTGGTACACTTGAAAGGGTGATAATTCAGATGTTGCAGCCTTGGATTGGGTAGCTCCCTTTCATTTGTAACTGCAGTTCGGTAACTGAGGACTGCAAATGAGATCATCTAATTTTGTGAAGAGATCTGACCATGGACATTAAAGAATGCTCCACCATTAAACTACCCAAAGTAATGAAATAAAAACAGAAAATACAAGAGAAACAGAACATGTGCTTAATCTCCCTTTATGCAAGCCCCCCCCCCCCCCCCGATAACCTTTTCCCTCAGTCTATTTTACATTTCTGGCTGCCTGGGTAGTGCATCATCAGCGACCTGCTGAGCAGTTACGAGGTCATCAGAGCCCATGCGCAACCTCTGGTTTGATCCTGGTACGCTTCTAATGTTTACACGTTTAAAGTGAAACTATCTGAACTCTGTAGTCTGTGGTCAAAAGGGACTGTACTTATTCAGTCTCCATACAAGGCAGTCACTTATTTCGCCCTACCAATACTCTGTCAAGGGAGATGCACAATAAAATCACGTTGTACGGAGTATAGATCGTGGCAAATGTTCACTGTGCTGTCTAGATACTGCAAGACCTTTCCTGGGCTCTAACTTACACTAGAAAGGTGAAAATATGTTAACGACCTAGAATTGGCCTTCTGTTTTTCCTCAACAAGACATCCCATCAAAGAAATATTTAATTCTGCCAACTCCTGATAAAACATTTGCACAACACAGACTCGCTACAAAATGCTGGCTGCCAGTGACGCAGAAAACTAAACAAGCATTTGTTAATCAAATGGCAGCTTTTTGCCAAATGCTGCCCAACTACATTTCATCAAATCTTCCCACGGTTTCTCTGATTCAGAATGTTGATATTACTGGGACACCACTTTAAACAAGACAAATGACCCCTAAATAAAATTCCAACAATATGAAGATGCCATCCATGTTTTTAAAGATTTAACAGGAATTTCATGTGGAACGTAAGCAGTGCATTGGCACTTAAATATTTTCAACAATACTGTGAACATGTTGATTTCAACATCACAGCCAGTTCCTCTGCTAGCTACTGAATTATGAAGAGAAGATGGTCTGGGAATACACAGTGGGAATGATAACAGTGCACACACAAGGAAGAGTTTTATTAACTCTACTATTTAAGGACTCTCACTGTAAAAGTGTATCAACAGCCATCACAGCAAAATGACTAGAATTTCCTTTTGAGTAGCGAATAGTGGGTGAGGTTTGATAAGGAGGTTCCACAACATCCATCACCGCAACTGATGCAAATGAAAAGCAAAGCTATCAGTGCTGTAGAGATTTTCCGAATGTGTCAGAATATCTAGAACTCTACCTCCCTAGGAATACCACAAGACAATATTGGGGCCACTACTTTTCTCTAACTTTACAAACAATCTACACACCTCTTCCAAACAAGCCACACCAATTCAGTATGGAGATGATTCAACACTTATCTGCGCAGCCCCATCTGTTACCACCCTACAAGAACTGGCCCAAGAATCATTCTCTGCCACTGAAAGTTGGATCACTGACATCCAAATCGATCTCAACCCCAATAAAACCATTGTTTTCTTCATTTCCCTGTTTGCTTCCTTGCCACGGATCATACAAGTCTCACCATTTTTCTTCTATTCAAATCTCACACTGTTTCAGAAAGTTTTTCTTCAGACTGCACGACATAGGCTTGACAACAGTTTCATTAATTCACTGTTGGTCACTCACTACCCATGACTAAATCAGAAGAATGTTAGCATCAGTAAAGTTAGTTGGTGGAAAAATCTTTATGCAGACAGGATGGATGAACTGTACTGCAACACTACATAACCTGGTAAATACTTTGTTTTGGCCAATTAAGTACTGTGTTTGCCCATAAAAGCCTGTAACCATGGCAAAGAATATTACTAAAAAAAATTAAAAAAAAAAAAAAAACAAAGACATGACTGACAAAACCAAAGAAACAAATTTAATGTACCAAAAACAGTTAAGCACTTTGGTCTTTACACTCTCCAAAGACTTCCTCAGAACACAGACCTAATGACATCACTTCCTTTTATAACCTTTAGTTCATTCCGTTCCTATCATTTAAGGAGACATTATAGATAAAAGGATCATAACCTTAAAACAGATACAAAGGAAATCATTTCATTTAATCCAGACAAAGTTTAAGAATTTAAGATGCCAACAGAGTTCTTTCATTTCTAGCAGTTTACTGTGTGCACTGCCTCTCAAGTCAGTTTGCATCCTTTTTTATGCAAGGAAAAAAAACAGAATTTTATGATCTTGGTGGTCTTTTATGTGCCTAAATAATGAATTTGTAACATCCTTTTTCATGTTGTATAAATGTTTATATTCTGTCCTTAAAATGCCGTTCAGTTTTTCCTAACATAAAGGGCAGGGCACGTTTTTCAAAGTGCAACACAAATACCATAAAGAGGAAATGTCTGCTAGAGTTCCTTCTTGAATATGGGGACATTGTCTGCACCTATGGCATTTATACTTTCCCGCCCATTTGGTAGAACCTAAAACATTGCTAAAATGTGCATCTAGAAAATTTTTAGTTTGTTTCTTTTTATAAACTATTTTGGGTTATTTTCCCATGATTTTACAAATTCCATTGTCCGATGTAAAAATATGCCAATTTTTGTTTAGAATATCCTTAATATGATAAGCATCAATGTTATAACTTGTAATAAATGGCCGCAGATAAGTCATATTCCTTCTGACATCTATCACTGGGCTAGCATTAACAACATCCATTATGAATCAAGGGAAAATGTACATCATTGCATCTTCTGTTATTAACTTCTATAAATATTGGCTACAAAATTTTTTTTGGTTAACCCCTATTTAAGAACATTTTTTCTAGCATCTCTACCTGTGTATCAAATAAATCAATTTGCACCAAACATACTCGCTGACATTTCAGATCATTTTACTGGTGTACAGGGTGACTACTATAATGTAACAAAGCATTTGAATAGTTAGATTTCCTGTATTACAGTCTTTCATAACCTGACTATCCAAACAATTCAATGTATCAAAACTGGCTTGTAAAGCTGAATAGATCTGGCAGTGATTATGTTGTACATACAGACTGTGGCACAGGGAACCAAACCTCCTAGGAAACAATACAACAGTCCCTATAACATATTTGTATACCACAAAATGACAAGAATGATACTGATACTTAACTGTAAATACTTGATAAGAACCACTTTTTATCAGTTTCAGTGGCATTTTCTTTTGAAGCAGCTTTTTACCAAAAACCTAAAAGTAAATATTTGAAGATCTATTCAGATTTTGTCACAGCTACCTGCCCATTTGAACAAAAATATGTTAAAGCTTAAGCTAAAGGAATGAACAGTTTTTTAAATTATTCTGATTTAGGAATTGGAAGAGAGTACTGTGCTCCAGGCTCTCACAATTACAAAAGTAAAGTATAATCTAAAAATTAAGAATTAATAGCAGAAGGCAGCAACAGACTGATTGTCACAGCTACTGATGAAATAAAAAGCCCTTCTCCCATATAGAATGACGGCATCAGTCACAGCAAGAGTCATACCACCTCCTAGCCAACTACATAACCACATCCATGACGCCCACAAATCACAAAACATAGCCTGGCTCTACGACAGAGGAACAGAGCCCTAACTACAGCTCAGGTGACAGGGGTTTGAAAAGTAGCACCTGCAACAGAGGAAGCTGGCAGGGAAACAGTGGAATGAAGGAGTGTAGACAGTTCACCTCTACTGGGAAGGAAGGATTTCAAATGCTTGAGGAGCAAAGGAGGAAGTGCAATTTATCCAGTGGAGAGCAGGGAAACTGCTTACCATACTTGAGGGAAGGGACAGGGCTGCCTGCTGGCAATGTCCCTTATTGAAATGAGGAGCAACCAGCACTGTCTGCCTACTTCACACCTCCCCTCTGATCCATCAACCGAGTGTCTGCAAACAGTTGCCTGTAATCAAGAGAGAAAAAAATATCAGACCATTAATAATGGCTGGCTGAATGATGGTCCCTCATGGTCCACCCTCACCCGGGTGATGGGAAACAAATGGAATGATTGATAATGGACATACAACAGGTCAGGGCACTCCTCCTTAACCATACATCATCTTTCTTCATTTCTTTACCCTTTCATTCACTGACACTTCCACAAATAAATATGGCTAATGCCTCCTTCACTTTCATTGCATATTCCCTTGATCAGACTAAGTACAAGATTATGTTATCTTTAGTGGGGGAGGGTACAAACAACCCCAGTCTACTACTCATCCACGGTCACACTCCCAATAGCGAAATCAGTTCACTACAGTGTTTTACTCACCATAGGGTCCCACTGCAGGTCAACAACCCATCCAAATGTCTTTAGAGACTTCTCAGATTCTAAATTCCTTTGGTCAGATAATGGATTCCAAGATAGCTGCACACTGAACAACAGGTTGATTTGAACTCTACCAGTGTAAAACTGCTAAAAAAAGAGCTAGTGAACCTGTATGTTTGGGTAAAGTTTAGTTATTGCCTATTACACTGCAAGGATGCCAGCAAAGAACAAATGTGGAGAACCTGAGATGAAATCAAATCAAAAAAAGAATCCTGCCTTGAGAGAATTCTACAGCTGTTCAGCAGAAATCAGTTTTAAGTTTCAGTTTTTTTTTTTTTTTTTTTTTTTTACACGAGATGACATCCAGTAATTTAGAGGAAAAAATTTTAAAAAATCTACTCAGAGGTGCTTAAAGAACAACAATGGGATTCTATTATTAAATGCTCAACTTCTCTGTCGTTTTTCAACCTACTGCCCCTGCTATGAATAAACAAAAATACAGCATGTTATGTAGTCCTGTCTCGGCTCCATTATTACGTGAGGATTCGGAGCCGATCCTCTGCTCCGACTCGGCCGCTTAGAAAGCCTGAAAATTTCTGACTGGCTCGTGGCTAATAGGTATCCCATGGTGCATGCGCACATTCCCCAGATCTCATTTGCCGTGTCTTCAGTCGGAAGCTTCTTTTGGTTGGCCGTGGCTAAGTGATTTAGTTCTTTATTATTACTACTTAGTAGGAGTTTTTTACTTCGTGTGAAGTGTTATTCTGATTGCTGACAGTTTTACTGAGATACCGATGTGTGTCTTTAACCAGATTTGACTTATTACTGTTTAAAAAAATTCTTGGGCCTGTTGGCCTTTTGTGTGTGGTTCCCATGAGTGTGTGCTTTTAGACTAGACCGTTTAACTTAGAGGTGCAAGTTTGTTCCCTTTTTTGCACTAGGTTCGTTTAAGTTAGAGAACCTAGTAAAACCACTTTTATTTTTTGTTGTGAGTGTTAAAGCTAGATCTGTTTAAGTTAGAGGATCTAGCTCCTCTCGTTGTGTGAGTGTGTTGGTTTTTCTCGACTGCCATTATGTCCAAAGAACAAAGAGCATAAACAGTCAGGATTTAAAAAGTGCACTAAATGTTCGCAAAAAATGTCCATCACTGATGGACATAGTGTCTGTGGGTACTGTTTAGAGGCCATACATCTTCAAGAAACTTCTCTTTTGTCATTCCCTTAGCCCTAGAGTGCTCCAGGAACGGAAGAATAAGCTGATCCTAAAAGGCATGTTAAAACCTTCCTTTGAGGAAGCCCTAGCCAGTTCTTCCTCCTCTGCTAGGTCGCAGTCTTCTAGAAAGGATAAGGGCAAGACCTCTAAAAGGCCCTCTCCAGCCTCAACTTCTGTCTCTGAACCTCCACAGAAGTTACCAAAATCAGAGATGGCCTCTGTCTCTTCGGCTCCACTGTCTTTCGGAGCCGAATGAGATTCTGGACACGGACCTTGCAGTATCGGCACCAAGTGCTTTGGTGCTGATCACTAGCAGTCCTCTTTGGAGCCAGTCTACAGACATTCCACCGGTCTCCTCTACTCTAAAATCGCCTATATTGCAGAGAGTGAAGTCTCCCACACTGTCCTCCAGATCCTCCAGGAGCTTATCTGAAAAAGACATCAAGAGAGTGGTGCTCAGATTCCTTAAGTCGGCGGCCTTGCCAAAATTTTTATCGGCTCCAACCCTTTCGGTCTCGGAGCCAATTCCTGCTACCGATCCTGCTCTTTTTCCTCCTCCAACCCAGATTGGGCCTTTGGAGCCGATGTTGTCGGTACAGACTATAGTGGTGTCCTTGGCTCCAGCACCTCATGTGGTTGTCTCGGAGCCAAGCTCCACTCCAACACTATCGGCGCCATCCGAAGTGTCTAGGGTCCGAAGCTCTTCGGTCGGCCCAGAGGGGGACACTTGGAACCGAACCTCTTCGGTGCCAAGTCTTCCTCTTGGTGCATCGGCCCGAGTAAGCTCGGAACCTACATAGTTCTCGAAGCCGATTCCTTTGGAGCTATCAGCACCTACGCTCTCTTCGGAGCCGGGGCGTCATTCGGAGCCAGAGGAATCTGTCTTCGTGAGGATGAGGAGCATGTTGGATAGTTCATCCATACCACGTAGGAGTACCGATGCTATACTCCCTCAAGCGCCAACTACGGTCTCAGCATCCTCTCCCCCCCGGGATGGTAGAGACCCACAGCCTCAGGATACCTATTTGGGTGACCCCCGATCTTCCGAGACCTCCCCAGAAGACCCCGCTGAGGAGCCCCCTTGGAAGAGATCATGTAAGACGAAGCATGTAGACTCCCCTGATGAGTCTGTCACATCTGACACTGACCTCGAGGAGTCGGTGGGGTCCCATAAGTCATCCTCTGAAGATATCTCTTTTGCAGACATTTTAGAGATCCTCAGGCAGAGAGGCGGCTGGCCCACTGTTACCCTGTCCGATGAGGAGTCAGTGTACCTGAAGGCTTTCGGGTCTCAACCTTCAGCTTCATGGGTGTCTCCTCCATTTAATGAATTACTGGATCTTGTGAGTCAAAGTATGGCAGACTCCTGATGCTGTGGAACCGGTCCCCAGGAGGCCGAATAAATTTCTTTCCTCCCCTAAAAACAAAGAATTTTTATCCAAGGGTTTACTTGTTGATGCCATGGTGGTGGCGGCGGCCACTAAGAAGGAGCTAGCAGAAACTTCTATCCATCCACTTAATAAGGAATCCCGAATGATGGATAGGTATGGGAAGCGTATCTTCTCTTCAGCGGCTTTTACACTCAGATCGCTGAACTATCCATCACATTTTACGAGACTTCAGAGAGATCTCCTAAAGGAGTTAGGAGATGCTCTTCAGGGTACCTCTACTGAAGCAGTCCCATCTACAGTGTCGGCTCAGTTGGCTACTCTCACATCTATTGTTAACTCCTCCATGCAGCTGATTTCGTATGCAGCTGATGGTGCAAGTAGGGAGGCAGGTCCAGGAGTCTCCTTAAGGAGACATTCCTGGATGCGTCTCTGCAACATTGCTGAGCCTTTCAAGTCTACATTCACCAATGCTTCCATGGACGGATCCTTTCTTTTCGGACCCAAGGTGAAAGATACCCTCACCAGGTGTGAACAGGAAGGAAAGACTCTCTCTGCCATGGGAGTCCATTTTACCGTTCATTCTAGACCTTACCCTAAAGGTCAGAAATGCAGTAAAATGTGGTTGAAGACATCACATCGACCTTTCTAGGACACACAAGGTGATTCCTCCTTCAAAGGCAGGGGAGGAGGAAATAATGGTAGATGTCGCCCTAGAGGCAGGGGAGGCCCACTAAATCAGGGAGGTCGCGATTCCTTTCCTGACCGTCCCTATCAGTGTTCCTGATGTGGAACCAGACTGTGCGTCTCTGGAGCCGGTCGGGAGTTGCCTGTCCTTGTACCCAGAAGCTGGCTAAATCGCACTCGAGACAAGTGGGTACAAGACATTATCACCAGAGGTTACTCTATACCCTTTTCCCTTCCACCACACCCTCCCAAAAGGATCCCAGATGTACCACCCAATCACAGGGATCAAGCGGGTATAGAGATAAAAAAAAAAAGCTGCTATTAAAAAGAGTCATCCAAAAGGTCCCAGCAGACCAGACAGGATTCGGAACATACTCCGGGTTCTTTTTAGTTCCAAAAAGAACAGGAGACTGGAGACCCATCCTAGACCTCAGCAGGTTAAACGAGTTTGTAAAGAAGTCCAAGTTCCGAATGGTCACTCTACAATCCATACACCCTCTGTTAGGGAGAGACAGCTGGATGTCCTCAATAGATCTCCAGGATGCCTACTACCACATAATGATGGACAAAGCATCAAGGAGCTACCTACGCTTCCGGCTGGGAGCCAATCATTACAAGTTTTGGGCGCTGCCCTTTGGTCTCACCACAGCCCCCCGGGTGTTCACCAAGTGCATGGCAGTATTCACAGCTCATTTGAGGCATCAGGGAATCCAAGTCTTTCCATACCTGGACGATTGGCTCCTGACCACCACCACCAGGCATCGCCAAGTTCAAGCGAGAGAATCCACAATCAAGCTCTGTTCCCAGTTGGGAATCTCGATAAACTGGGAAAAATTCTCTACTTTGCTCACTCAGTCTATAACTTTTATAGGAGCAAACAGACACAGTCGCTATGACAGCCAGACTATCTACAGACAGAATACAGAATCCTGTGCAACAAATTTACAGGATACTTCCCCTTCAAAGAGTCAAAGCAAAGGTGGTGTTGCAGCTTCTCGGAACTATGGCATCGACCATAACCTTGGTACCTTTAGCAAGACTACATATGAGAATACTCCAATGGCTCCTGTCATCCCAGGGGTCCTTTCAGCAGTTGCCTCTACATCATCAGATTTTGATTACAGATTCTTGCAAAAGGGACCTACGCTGGTGGATTCAACCAGGTCATCTTACCACAGGGACTCCCTTTGTACCGCACCACCCCATTGCCACTGTGACCATGGATGCTTCTCAGATAGGGTGGGGGGGGCATTATCTTGGCAGAACTGTCCAAGGCACATGGCAAGATCAGGAGGCCCATCTGCATATCAATGTCCTAGAGATGAGAGCGGTGCTTCTAGCATTGCAAGGACTTCACGACTTTCTCCCTCTAGGGACGATAGCTATCCATACAGACAACATGTCGGTGGTCTGGTATCTAAACAATCAAGGGGGGACCAGATCATACCCCTTATGTCGAGAGGCCCTGCGAGTTTGGCATTGGGCGATTTCTTCCCAATGCTTTCTCATTGGGATGCACATACCGGGGACTTCCAATGTGATAGCGGACAAGCTAAGCAGGGCAATATTGTTACCTCACGAATGGTCCTTGAACTAGAAAATAGCCAGTATGATTTTCCGCAAGTGGGGACAACCCTGCTGCGACCTCTATGCCACCCCCATCAACACCAAATGCAGCACCTTTTTCTCTCTCATCCCCCCTCCGAGAGAGTCTCCAAGAGATGCACTTGTCCACGATTGGCCCCTGGGACTCCTATATGCTTTTCCTCCTTTTCCACTCATCCCCAAGGTCATACAGAAAGCAATGTTGTTGGGAAGCAAGATGATCCTCATCACTCCTTACTGGCCTCATCAGATTTGGTTCCCTTTCCTCGGGCCTCACCTGTTAGACTCTGGAGCCAGTGCCAGACCTCCTGACACATGTCAGGTTCTCTTCACCCCAGTCTCCACACACTCAAACTGACAGCATGGCTGCTCCAGTTCTGTCACTAGTCAGGCTTCATGATCTGTCTCCAGCTGTAACTCATATTACCTCTTCTCACAAGCCTTCGACTAGAAAATTCTATCACAGTAAATGGAAGAGATTTTCTATATGGGCACACAACAGAAGTTGATCCATTTACAGCTCCCATTACAACTGTTCTAGGGTTTCTTTCAGAACTCTTTCACCAGAGTTCAGGGGTTGCTACACTCAGAGTTCAGCTAGCAGCAATATCTAATTTTCATGCAGGGATTAAGGATTCCAGTCTTATGTCTCACAAACTGTGCAAATCTTTCATGATGTTAAGACCTCCTGTGCAAGACCCCATTCCTCCTTGGGATCTGAATCTAGTCCTGTCTAGACTTACTCTGCCACCTTTTTAACCAGCCCATAGTTGTCAGTTGAAATTCCTGTCTTGGAAGACTCTTTCTGGTAGCAATAACCTCAGCCAGACGAGTTTCTGAATTATAGGCCCTGTCAGTTAAACCGCCATATTTAATTTTTCACAAAGACAGGGTTTCTCTCCAGACCAATCCTTCCTTTATTTCTAAAGTCTGTTCTCAATTTCACTTAAACCAAACAATTGAATTGCCAGTGTTCTTCCCTAATCACTCCAACAAAGCAGAGTATGCATTCCACCAATTGGATGTGCATAGGTAAAGCACAGCTGTGTACCTACCATAAATGAAGATGTTAGAGTGTACTCACTGTTGCAGTCATTACTCTTGGGTTATCCTGCTGGCAGGCTACCAGCAGTCGGCCTGAATTCCAAAGTCCTGGTCCGGCATTTTCTTCAGTTTCTTGCCCCAGATGTCAGGTGCCCCCAAAAGGGTAGGCTAAATATATTATGCCAATAAACATACATGCACTAAAGTAACATTTCCTTCATCTACAAGCAAATACGCCACATAGGTTGTATAGGATAGAGAAGTACAGATAAACCCCAGCAAAAGAAAGGGGGACGGTGGGAGGGTAACCTGGACTGCAACAGTGAATACACTCTAACATCTACATTTATGGTAGGTACACAACTGTACTATGTTCATCGTGTTTCACTGTTGCAGTCATTACTTTTGGGTTGAATCCCAAAGCTGAGGATTAGGAGAGACTATGAGGCCCTGCAGAACTGCAGTGGCAAAGCCTGCTCTGGATTTAGAGTAAAGATGTAAGTGGTAGTGCTTTGTAAAGGTGTGCACTGAACTCCAAGTTGCAGCCTCTAAGATGTCTTTGGTTGGTACTCCTCTGAGAAAGGCTGCTGAAGTGGCTGCTGCTCTGGTAGAATGAGGTCTAATGCCCTTAGACACTGATTTGCCATGCTGTGAGTAGCAGAAACTAATGCAATGACCTATCCATTTAGAAATAGTCTGTTTTGAGATAGCCTTTCCTTGTGATCCTGCAGCATATGCCACTAAAAGTTGCTCAGTCTTTCTGAAAGCTTTGGTTCTGTCCAAGTAGAAGCATAGCTGTCTGTGTATGTCCAAAGAATGCAGAATCTTCTCACCCTTGTTCTGTGGGTTTGGATAAAAGGTAGGCAAGTGAATGGTTTGGTTGAGGGCCACACAGGACACCACCTTAGGCATAAATGTAGGGTTTGTCCTCAGAGAAACCCTGTCTGGATGAAAAATGATAAAAGGTTCCACAGCCATGAGTGCTTGTAACTCTGAGACTCATCTTGCAGAGGTTATTGCTAGGAGCAGAGAAGTTTTCCAGGATAAGAATTTTATATCAGCTGTTGAGGCTGGCTCAAAAGGAGGCAGTGTGAGTTTTTCCAAGACATAGTTGAGGTCCCATGCAGGTAATGGTGCTCTCCTTGGAGGCCTGATGTTTTTGGCCCCTCTGAGGTACTGCCTTATTAAAGGATGAGAAAAAATAGGCGGTTCCGTATTGTAATGGGCTGAAATTGTAGAGGCATGAATCTTAATTGATTAAAAGGAAAGGCCTTTGTCCAGCATCTCAGTTAAGTATTGTAAAATCTGAGGAATATTTGGTATCTGCGTGTTAATGCCTTGTTCCTGGTTCCAAGCACAGAATCTCTTCCATTTTTCTGAATAAGATTTTCTGGTACTGGGCCTCCTGGCCTCCAGGATAACATCCATAACAGCTTTTGAAAGAGAAGTGTTCTGAATGGCTATATTATCCACCATGCTGCCAGATTTAGGGTCCTGAGTTGGCTGTGCAGTATCGGATTGTTTTGTTGGGTCAGCAAGTGAGAAATGTGAGGCAATATCCATGCTGGACCTTGAGACAAGTTCTTTAGGACTGGGTACCAGTGCTGGCATGGCCAGTCTGGGGCAATCAGTATCATTTTTGGCTTCTCTTGTCTGACCTTTAGGAGTACCTTGGGAAGGAGAGGCAGTGGAGGAAAGGCATATACTGTTAGGTTTTTCCAGCTGAAGGATAAAGCATCCACTTTCCATGCTTGTTTGTGATATATCCTTGTGCAACATCTCTGTAATTGGCAGTTGCGAGGGGAGGCAAATAGATCTATGTCTGGGCATCCCCATTTCCTTGTTATCATGCTGAAGACTTGAGGATCCAGTTTCCATTCGTGGGGATCCATGAGGTTTCTGCTTAGTTAGTCTGCCAGAGTGTTTATTTTTCCTGGCAGGAATTGTGCTTGCAGGTGAACTTGGCAAGTCAATGCTGTGTCCCACAAAGTCATTGCTTGTCTGCAGAGGGGGTAGGAATGTGTGCCCCCCTGCTTGTTTATGTACCACATGACTGTAGTATTGTCCGTCTTTATCAGTAGTTGTCCTGGATGAAGCAGATCCTTGAAAGCTGTCAGGGCATTCTGAACAGCTAGCATCTCTTTTTGATTGATATGAAGATGCATCTGGTTTGTGGGCCATGTGCCCTGAATACATTTTCCTGCCATGTGGGCCCCCCACAGACATAATTTGATGCATCCGTTGTGAGTGTCTGTCTGGCTGTGGGTAGAGTGAATGGCAGACCCTTGTTGTGGTGACAGGCCTGTGCCCACCATCGAAACTCCTGTTGAAGGCAGGGAATGAGAGTAACTAATGTTTCCAGGCTGTGGCAATGCCGTGTCCAAACACTTAAGATACAATTGTAGTTTCCTCATATGCAGTCTGGCATATGGAATTAGCAGAATGCAGGATGCCATGAAGCCCAAGGCCTGCAGGATTTTCCTTGCAGATAACTGGGACTTTGTTGTCAACTTTTTGAAGTATGAAGTCAGTTGCCTTTGTCTGGCGTAAGATAAGCCATCTGGGCAGTTGCATTTAAGCTTGCACCCAGGAATATTATCTCTTGAGAGGGTACTAGTTTTGATTTCTTTTCGTTTACTGTGTACCCTAGGCAAATTAGTAATCTTTTTACAAACGCCAGATGCTTTAGAAGAATGTCTTTGTTCTCTGCTTGAATAAAGCAGTCGTCCAAGTAAGGGTATATTTGAATTCCTCTGTCTGCAAAATGCAATTACTGGTGCCAGGCATTTTGTGAAGACCCTGGGCGCAGTAGATAAGCCAAAGGGCAGTGCAGAGAATTGGTAGTGCATTGAGCCAGCTATGAATCTGAGGTATCGTCTGCAAGACTGTCTGATTGGAACATGCAGGTATGCCTCTTTTAGGTCCAAAGTTATGAGCCAAGCCTTCTTGCCAGTCATGGGCAGTAGCTGCTGTAGAGTTAACATCTTGAATTTTGGAACATCCAGAAACGTGTTTAGAATAGACAGGTTCAATATTGGTCTCCAGGCTTTGTCCTTTCTGGGCACCAAGAAAAGGTCTCTAGTAAAAACCTTGTCCCTGCTCTTGCTGTGGTACTTGTTGAATAGCCCTCATGTCCATGAGGGATGCAATTTGTTTTTGTGCCTTTGCCCATTGATTGTGTGGCAGGTCTGGCATACCTTTAGCCCTTGGCAGGGTGTGAAAGTGGAACCTGTAGCCCTGGGACACTATCTTCAAGACCCATTTGTCCTGGGTAATCATTTTCTAATTTGGAGAAAAAAGTGCTAGTTTTCCCCCCAAGGGGGCTGCCAAAAGATAAGTGCTTGGATCTGGCAGAGGAAAGTCATTGGAACTGTTTCCTGTATGGTTGTGATTTGTCTTCTCTGCTTTTGGAGGTAGGAGCACCCCATTGTTTTGGCCTGTATGAGCCTTGGGGCTGAGATCTGCCTCTGGGACGTCTGTATCTGCCTCTTTGTAGCCTGTCTGACACTGGAAATGACCAATTCTTTGAATGCCAGTTCCTGCTAAATCCGGGTGGCTGTACCTGTAGGAAATCCTTAACCGTCTGCATGGATTTTGCTTTATCCTCCATTTTCTTCAACACCTCTTCTGCCTTAGCATCAAACAAAGTATCATGTTGTAATGGAGTATCTAATAATTTTGCTTTAACATGATCAGGTAGATTCTGTTCCTTTAGCCAAGCATGCCTTCTAACACAGAACCTGTAACACCGACCCTGCAAGAGGCCACCAGTGAATCATAACCACATTGCAAAGTATGCTTTCCCACTTGTTCAGCTGCATGTAATAAATCCTGCATTTCCTTGTTCTTAGAACATTCAGAATTTGTCAACAGTTTCTGTTTAAGCAGTGACATTAAGTATTGCTGATATTTAAGCATATGAAACTGACAATTTAAAGCCCTTACAGCCAAGAAGTGTAAACTTTTTCCCCCATCTGTCCAGTGCCCTAGAATCCCTATCAGAGGGGACTGGATTTTTTTGCAGTGGAAGCCTTGACCCTTTTGGGACCCTGAGATATAGTTTCTGGGTCAGCAGCGGGGTTTTTATATAGAAATTTATGAGAGTGAGACCCTGTAGTATCTGTCTGGCTTAGCAGGTGCAGGGGGTAGAGAGTCAGGGGACAGGCCGGACTCTGAAAATACATCTACAATGTCTATAACAGGTGGAATAGCAAGAGGTCTGCGCTGAGGTAGTAGAAGAAAGTCTCTGAGCCTTTTCTTAGATTGAGTAATCTTGGCTCTCCCAGTGAAAATGCTCCCTCATGGTATGAAGGGTTTCCCCAAAAGAATAATCCAAAGGAGGAGAGGCTGAAGGAATGGATTCTTCAGCATCAGAATCCTCGTAGGGAGGAAAAAAAAAAAGTATCCCTGTTCAGAAGAGGAATCGGAGGAAACTGAAACCTGATCAGAAGAATCATATTCTGTCTCTTGCCTAGGCCTCTTATCAGGAGGGGGATGGAAACCCCTGATCAGAGTAATTAGGTCTTCGGCCATTTTAAGCATCTGTTTTTTAGGCATTGAAGTCTGTGTAGGGAATGCTGTACTTGTTTCTTTGTCCTTAGAGCTGCTTTAGTTTTTGTCTTTGAAGCTGAAGACGGCTTAACATACAACTGTGTAGGTCTGAAGACACCCTCAGAAGCCAATGCCTGCTCAGCAGCTCCAGACCCATCTGAGGGAATGATTTCCGAGTGTCCAATACCTTGAGTATTCAGAGGCCCAGTCGGCTCCTCGTGGGAGTTGGAAGCGGCCTGTGGCTCTGAGGTAGCGGGCGTCAGGGGCTGCGAAAGCGGCTCACTGAACCGGCGAACCGGCAACTGGCCTAGCGGGGGCTTTGTCATCAGTTTTGGACCTCGGATGCCTATCCTTTTCCTTGCGTTTTTTGTAAACTCCGGTCGTCGGTTGTTCTGACAGCATTATATAGTTAAATCTGCGGCCAAAGTAATGAAATGCAAAATCGAACAGACGCTTAATAATGCGTTGGTCAAATCTAGCACAAAACCGACAGCTAGCAACGTCGTGGTCAGGGCCTAGGCAAGGAATAAAGTAAGAATGAAAATCCTTGAGGTATTTGCTTCCCACAAGAAATACAATTGTTAACTTTCTGACATCGGTCTGGAGCAAGAAAAAAGTTTCCCCAATGGGGTACTTAGCTTTAATGAAGACTTCGGTTCTGAAATTCGGATTTTAAAATCTCAGGAGTCAGCCGACCGGCACTTGCGAACTGCCTTTGCCTCGGGCACTGCGCGGCAAGAAAGACTGAAGAAAATGGCGTCAGCTTCATCTTTTATACCCCTGGCGCACTGACATCAGGGAAGAGGCGACAGCAACCGACGCCGGACCAGGACTTTGGAATTCAGGCCGACTGCGGGTAGCCTGCCAGCAGGATAACCCAAGAGTAATGACTGCAACAGTGAAACACGATGAACATCTGCGTTTCTATATCCACCGGACCAAAGAATTTAGAAAATCAGAACAGCTGTTTATTTCCTTTGCTGAGGCGAGAATGGGCTTGCCAGTTTCCAAGGTTACACTATCGAACTGGATCTCTAGTTGTATTTCCTTTATTTACAGTTCTCAAGGAAAGGAGTTACCCATTAAAGCTAAAGTGCATTCTACCAGGTCCTTCTCTACTTCTGCTGCTTTCCAAGCCAGGACACCTATTGATAGTATTTGTGCAGCAGCAACATGGGCTACCCCTCATACCTTCATTTCCCATTATCAATTGGATTTAACTTCCAGGGGTAGAGCCTCGTTTGGTTCCATGGTACTCAGCAGTATTTTCCAATGAGCCACCCATTCAAGATGCTAGGGACGCTGTCCCACATGTAATAATGGAGGCGAGATAGGACTACATAACAAATAAGTTATGTACTCACCATAACGTTCCACGTATGTAGTCCATCTCGCCGAACATTATTACGAACCCACCCTCCAGCTCTCTTCCTGGAGGATCTGGAAACAGTTTTTCCTTTTCTATGGTGGTTTATATCACAAGGGCGCCTTTATTACAGTTTATTCTTCCAGACCTTTGTCCTTTTTCCTGTCTTATCCTGATAGTCTAGTAGCAAACAATATCTGGGGAATGTGCGCATGCACCATGGGATACCTATTAGCCACGAGCCAATCAGAAGTTTTCAGGCTTTCTAAGCAGCGGAGTCTGAGCCGAGGATCAGCTCCAAACCTATACGTAATAATGTTTGGCGAGATGGACTACATACATGCAACGTTATGGTGAGTACATCATTTCTTTATTTAAGATATTTTAAATTGATAGTTTCTCTCCACTAGAACAGTACTTTACTGCACTGTGGTAGTTTCACTTTCAAAAAACTTTTGTCCAACCCTTGCTGCAGTCCCCAATTCACTGATGTTATCAAGGCCACTGAATACAGTTAGTTTTATGGCCATTTCCCTCCCCAAACTGACATCACCACTACCATCCTAAAAATCTACCCATGCTGTGATGTCACAGCTCCATGGTCCTTCCCCTACCCATAGAGAAAGGAAAGGCTAGAACAAGGAAAGAGTACACAAGTCAAGTTTCCTGCTGTGAGCTGTCAATCACAACAGGTAACAGACCAAATTACCCTTAGCACTTTAACAGCTAGGGAAGTTGGGTAGGAGGTGAGTCAAACTAATACAATTCAGGCTTCATAAGACTGCAGTTTAGCCATTCTAAAAAGAAGCAGCAGTAAAAAGCACTTTGAAAGTCAGTTATGTGGCATTTGCATTATTTGTGTTTTAAGTAGTCCCAGAACGGCATGAAATGTTATTTAAAACTAACTGACTGAAAGACAGAGGTGTAAGCATGTAAAATCAATGCAGTGACAGTAGTTTTAGGAAGAAAGAAGCATGCGTGATGTAATTTTTTACAGGCAAGCACTGCATTGTGGGACACCTAGAGGTAGACTAAACAATCAGAATTATTTCAAGATGCCAGACCCCCATGTGGTTAGACTGAAAAATTACATATAAAATATTTAAAAACCAATAAATAGACCCAGAATGGTATTAAAATTTAGGAAACACCAAACCATGATGATATAAACATGTTTTTTTTGAGTCTGTGGATGCAGTCCTCCTTAAAATAAATGAAACACTGAAGGAATATATATCAACTTAAATAAAATGCTAGAAAAAAATAGAAGCTTTTACTAGCTATTCAAATCTGATAAAGCTGAAAAAAATCAGAAGCTGACATGATAAAAGCTACAGCACAATGTTTTTCGGAATGAAGTTTCAAAAAATAGAATTAGAAGACAGAGAACAGAAGGATCAAAGACATTTTCTTAGGCAGAACATGTGAGCCAGCAAACCAAATGAGACTGATTCTCATTCTTCTAATTATAGAAAAATGTTGCCACTGAAGCTTTTTCCACATTGCAAAGGAAAAAAGTACAGGAGTTTAGTATAAGAACCAGGAGTACCTTGGACTTGAACCAGACTCTGGTGATAGGAAATGATCAGGAAGACCAACACTGAGACTGGCGAAAAAATAGTAGACTAAAAGCATTGCATTTGGGAAACGCTGCTTTGTAAGAAAAAAAGTGGCTAAGATTTGTTGACTTTGTCAAACTTGTGGGTCGACTATAAAGCATATACCTCATTTTGTCATTAATGCTTAGGACACTAAAGGGAAAAAATACAACAATGTTACTGATACTTGTAACAAACATTTCATGGAGTCAAAATTGCTTGCTATATTTTAAAGCACTTTTGTATACTGTGCAGTCAGGGTTATTTTAAAACAGGAGGGTGAGTCTTTTCAGTGACTGCTGTACATGTTAAAGATAAAGTAAACAAGTGCTTGGTGTAAAACTTATATATCATACAACTAGCAAGATATATGTTGAAGGCTGGACAAAAGCAAGTTTAAGCTGATATAATATGATCCAGAGCTGCTGGCATGAGGTTTGGGTTAAACAAATTGTACGGACCATTTAATATACAATTAAAATAATTTCTCTTTCTTTTACAAGGATGGATGTACATTGTTGGCCTTAGCTTGAGCTATGGACAGTTTAATAAAATACACGAGACAATGAAAGGTGTAAAAAAACACTAAGTTTCTTGAACCTGCAAATGTATTAGCTTGTCTTTTCTTTCCCCATTAGCAATGTACAGTGGGAGACTTGAAGTCTGCAGCTGAAGGCAGACAGCCAGAAGATGTATATACAATGTTTTGAATGAAATGTAACAAAAGAATCCTTCAGTTGTTAGTGTTTTTCCTTCTCTCATTGTGGACTACTTTAACTTGGAAAAAAGCTACCTGGAGGAATAACCAATAAATTTGGGAATTCGGAACACTCCTCTGGTAGGAATGCAACATTTAAAAGGTACAGGGACAAGTTGTTCAGTGAAAAATAAATGTCTGAAACCGGTGAAAGTGAATAAGAAACAGCCTTTACAACAGCCTTAATACTCTGCATTGAGTAGAAATGTCCATACTTTAGTTTTATTTAAAGGTAACCAGTCCACCTTTTCTTAGGGCTAGAAGTTAATACCTTCCGAAAGCATGCAAGCTATTTTTCACATCTGGGAGGTGAATCGAAAAAAAACTTCAGACCGCAATCAGTGTAAAAAAGAACACAGAGTGTAAAATGCACTTTAACGTGGGAAACATTAATTTTAGGTTAGATAGAACCTTCAGGTACAGTTGTATTTTAGGTTAGATAGAACCTTCAGGTACAGCTGTCGATTTGGGGCAATTGCTCCTGTCTGGAGTGTTAAACTTCAACCTGCTAAGTTTTGTGCTTGTTCATAGTTAACAGGGTTGTGAAAATATTTAGTTTTTTGTTTGAGGGTTTTCATTGGAGCAAAAAGTCCTGAAAAATGTGACAAGTTCAAACGGTGATAAGAAAACTGTATAAAAGATCAGCATGCCACACAGTGTGTGTATGTCAGACAAAAGTTGGAAATACACGTTCAAAAAATTGTCACTAAGAAGAGGAGGGAGCAAAAGCTTTCTATGATAACGGCCACTCTTTCCATATTATCTTGGAACAGAAATGGACTTACAAGTATAGGCAAAAAAAGGAATTAATGAATTATACTAAAAAATGTAGGGTGCAAACAGGAATGCTGCAGGAGACATGTTTTGACAGAAATGAGCATGTGTTAAACTTGTGGGTCGACTATAAAGCATATACCTCATTTTGTCATTAATGCTTAGGACACTAAAGGGTGGGTATTCGGCAGAATGTGTGGGACAAAGAAAAAAGGGAGCAAATGCAGATTGCTAGAAAACATGGTAATGGTAGGTTTCGAGTAGTAAGAAATGATTTGCAAGGGAGGATAATTATTATGGCATGTACTTAACATTCAACCAAAACTGCTATTGCAGAGCTTATGAAAATTTTGGGAGAAATCAGTTTTTAGCAGGGAATATTTATAATGTAATACCGTGGATGCATCTGGGGACCTAGAAGGGAAAACAGCAAAACAGGGTAGATTTTTGAAGAAATTTATTAAATTATTTGATATGGAACATGCAAATTCTATAGTAGGAATTCTGACAGAAAAGGTACAATAACTGGGCTACACTAAATAGAAATACTTCACAGGTGGATATACATTCAGTTGAAAGCTTTGAAACACATACAACATTTCAGATCATGCAGTGACAAAAAAAAGATAAAAATATGGGGTGATGAAGTAAAAATGAGACACTGATGCCTCCCTACTTAGCTGTTAGAGAGAGGAATTTCAGGAATAGGTACTGGAGTTATTAGGGAAGATAGAAATGTCTCTAGAAGGAATAGCTAGTGAGTGGGATAAAATGAAAATGGAGTTTTAAAATATGGTAGAAAGAAGCAAAAGGGAGATATAGTTAAGTATTAATATGAACTATTTAGAGGGGCTGACAAAGGCTGACGCATTGGAGATTAAAGAGACTCTCACAGGACAAGAGGAGCTAATGCAGAGTGCTAAATGAAAAGTAAGGGAGTATCTGGATAATATGAATGTGTTTAGAAAGTACTGCTGTTAAGCAACTAGCTTGACAACTCCAGAGCACAAAAACTTTCAGAATGACTTGAGTAACAGAAACCAAAGGTTGCCATCAAACTTGGGGAGACTGTTTACCATGAAAAAGTCACTGCTCTGAAGGTAGAGTCCAGCTGTGTGAATCCCGCACGTCGACAGTAAATGTTGAATACCAGCATTGCCAACTATCTGAACTTGCCCCCCATCCGGGTCCATGTTGGTGCCTGTTCCTGGGTCTGGAGCGGTATGGTGTTTCAGTGTTATGTTCGTGCATTTTGGTATTAGACATGCCTACTTTCAAGGAAAGGATGCAGTGACATACACACACTACACCTTTGGAGCGGCAAGATTTTGATAGTAAACCTAGGGAGCCAATGACAAGAAAAATAAATCTGAGAGCTTACAGAGGTATTAGAGAGAAATCAGAAAGTTTATAACAATTTATATAAAGCAGAAGAATGTGGAAACCAAGATAAAGTGTTTATGGAAGACTTAATTATACTAAAGTTACGATAATAGGAAAACATACAGAAACAGAGGGTATTCCTGTGAAAGTTAAGAGGGAAGAGATCTGGAAGATTCTGTGCAATGGTATTTTAAAAGTAGGGGAAGCACCAGCATCCTGGAAGAAAGTTGTGATAGCTGCATTACCTTAAGAGGGTAAAGAACCATCAGACTCCACTTCATATAGACACATTCCAGTTTTAAACCATAATTACAAAGTGCGTCCACACTAGCTAAGGGAATAAGAAAGGTGTTGCCAAAAGTGACATGGATCAATGTGGTTTTCTAGACAGGAGGCAAACATTTAACATTAATACTAACAGAATGATGATGCAGAGGGAAGCAGAAGGCAAGAAAATACTGCAGTAGTTGGCTGGTCTGGATATACAGAAAGCAGCAAATAGTATAAGCTGGGATTGTATGCACAGGGCAAACACATGCACACAAAACACAAAAACACAAGCATTTCTATACCCTGATAAAATAGTGCTAATTAGGAGAATATATAAAGGATTGAAGGACAGAACCACGGTAGGAGAGTCCTCTGCGATGTGTAAGCAGAGCACCCAGGCAGGGGTGACCCCCACACCCTTTATTTTCTTTACATTGACAGCCAAAGGCAAAGAAAATTAGGGATTCAGAAACTGAAAAATACAATTGGTGTGTGTGTGTCTTCTTTCGGCTTTTCCCGGTTAGGGGTTGCCACAGCGGAACTCCAGTCCGCTAATGATTGGCAGTTGATTTTTACATACTGAGTTGCCAGCCCTGACGTACAACCTTCAACGAAGGTACTCCCATTCACGCATGTCTCAACGCAGAAGACGCTCTGAGAATCGAACCGGACAGCTTCTTACTGTGAGGCGACAACGCTACCGCAGCACCACCACCGCGCATCTGAAAAATACAATTGGTATGGTGATCAAAAAAAGTTCATTTATCTGCAGCAATATTTTGTACTTGATAAATCCAAAATTGGACTTTTTGGTGTTGTGGAACATCAAGACAGCCTCAAGTCTTTTCAGAATGTAACATTAAATATAAAACAAAAACTATAGCTGTAAATTATGTACCTACATATGAACTAGTTCAGCAATATCCATACTTGTGGGGCCACAGTAAGATGAAATATTAGGTGCATGGATTAAAACAGATTCTGTTGTGGCCGATATATGTAGGAAGAGATTAAAAGGGCAATACAAAAACTTAGAAAAAGGAAGCTTGTTTATGGATATGAATGTTAAGACACAAGAAGTGAAAATGTTTAGTTTCTTTAGTGTTACATACAGGTCAGACATTTTTACCAACCAGAGGAGACACAGTGGAAAATGAAGAGTTGAGGGCAAGTTAAGTGAGAAGATAACCCCCCCCAACCAACAGAAAGTACAGTTTTGTACCGACCATAAATGTAGATGTTCGAGTGCTAATACAGCTGCAGTAATCACAGATGGGTTTTCTGCCGTCAGGCGGTCCCTCGGTCGGCCAAATTCCAAAGTCTTGGTCCGGCGTTGGTTGTCGTCACTTTCTCTTCTGACGTCAGTGAGGCCAGAGTATATAAGACACAGTCGACGCCATGTTCTTCAGTCTTTCTTGCCCCAGATGTCAGGTGCCCCCAGAAGGAAGGCAATACATAAATTATGCTTATATGTATATACAAGCAATGTGATATAATCCAAAATCAGTGGTAACAAGCAAATTAACCATAGAAGGATAACACAGTCAGGTTGTATGAAGAGGTTGTTAGGCCCCATGCCTTTAACAAGTGGGGAAGGAGGGAGGGAAACCTGTACTGCAGCTGTATTAGCACTCGAACATCTACATTTATGGTAGGTACAAAACTGTACTATGTTCATCGTGCATACAGCTGCAGTAATCCCACATGGGTAGAGTCCCAAAGCTACGCACAGGGTGGTAGGTACTAGGAGGAACTGGGTTGAGCCAGAATGCCCTGCAAAACAGCAGTGGCAAAGCCTGCTCTTGTTCTGGAATATAAAGGCAGGTGGTAGTGTTTTGTGAAGGTATGTACAGAACTCCAAGTGGCTGCCTCCAAAATATCTTTGGTAGGAACTCCTCTGAGGAAGGCAGTAGAGGTAGCTGTGGCCCTGGTGGAGTGTGATCTGATACCTGTAGGAACAGATTTCCCATGATAGGAATAGCAAAACCGTATACTGTGGCCTATCCACTTTGAAATAGTCTGCTTGGAAACTGGCTTCCCTTGAGCCCCTACAGCATAGGACACAAAGAGTTGTTCTGATTTCCTGAAGGACTTTGTTCTGTCCAAATAGTAACGTAGCTGTCTATGGATGTCTAAAGAATGTAGCAGCCTTTCTCCTTTGTTTTGAGGATTGGGGTAAAAGGTAGGAAGGTGTATGGCTTGATTTAAAGCTACCCTGGATGCCACTTTAGGCATAAATGATGGGTTGGTACGAAGGGAAACCCTGTCCTGATGGAAAATGAAAAAGGGCTGCACCGCCATGAGGGCCTGTAGTTCCGAAACTCTCCGAGCTGAAGTGATAGCCAGAAGGAAGGCAGTTTTCCAGGACAAATATTGCAAATCTGTTGAAGCAGCTGGTTCAAAAGGAGGCAATGTTAACTTTTCTAATATGTAGTTAAGATCCCAGGTTGGTATTGGTTGTTTCCTTGGTGGTCTTATATTCTTAGCCCCTCTGAGGAACTGTCGTAAGAGTGGGTGAGAAAATAAAGGAGGATCCGTGTTGAATTCTGCAGAAATGGCTGAAGCATGGATTTTAATGGAAGAAAATGAAAGTCCACTGTTCAGCAGCTCAGCTAGATACTGTAATACCTGAGGGAAGTTCAGTTTTCTAGGGTCCTGGCCTTTTTTCTCATTCCAAACACAAAACCGCTTCCATTTTGCGGAGTAAGCTTTTCTAGTAGATGGCCTTCTGGCCTCCAAAATGACATCCTGCACCTCCTTGGAGAGTAGAGTCTGATGTGGTGTTAAGGAATTTTCCATGCAGCGAGATTGAGTGTTTTCAGCTGACTGTGAAGAGTTTTGTAGCGGTGCTGAGTCAGCAGAAGAGGCATTAGAGGCAGGGACCAGGGAGGAGCATGTGTTAGGCTCCTCAGCAGTGGGTACCAGTGTTGCCTTAGCCAATCTGGAGCAATCAGTATCATCTTCGGTCTGTCTGCTCTTGCTTTCAGAAGCACCTTGGGCAGAAGAGGCAGAGGTGGGAATGCGTAAACTGTCCATGCTGTCCAACTGAATGAAAGGGCGTCCACTCTCCAGGCCTTTGGATGAAAGGACCTCGAACAAAACTTTTCCAATTGATGATTCCTGTGGGAGGCAAAAAGATCTATGTCTGGCCTCCCCCATGCTTGGATTATTTCTGTAAACACCTGAGGATGTAACTTCCATTCATGTGGATCTGTCATATTTCTGCTTAAATTGTCTGCCAGCGTGTTTTCCAATCCTGGCAGGTACTGTGCTTGAATTTCGATTTGCCATTCCAGAGCCAAGTTCCAAAGAGTCATGGCTAGTCTGCACAAGGGGTATGAATGTGTTCCTCCTTGTTTGTTTATGTACCACATTACTGTGGTGTTGTCTGTTCTTATCAGTAATATTCCTGGATACAGGAAGTCCTTGAAAGCTGTAATTGCATTTATTATTGCTAGCATTTCTTTTTGATTGATGTGAAGGTGCTTTTCCTTTTGGGACCATTTGCCCTGAATGCACCTGTCCGTCATGTGCGCCTCCCAGGCGTAATCCGAGGCGTCTGTTGTGATAACTTGCTTTGCTTGAGGCTTGCAGAATGGGAGGCCTGTGTTTGCTTGACATGCTTGGGCCCACCATAGAAATTCCTTTTGCAAACATGGGATTATTGGGATTATTGTTTCCAAACTGTGACTGTTTTGAGACCATAGGTTTTTTAGATACCATTGAAGTTTCCTCATATGCAGCTTTGCACATGGGATTAAAAGAATGCAAGATGCCATGAATCCCAGAGCCTGCAGGATTTTCCTTGCAGTAAGCCTGGTACTTTTTGCTAGTATTTTGAAGTACTGAGATAGTTGCCCCTGTTTTTCTGGCGTAAGGTAGGCCATCTGGGTGTTTGTGTCCAAGTTGGCACCCAGGAAAGTTATTTTCTGAGATGGTGTTAGCCTTGATTTCTCTTTGTTGATTGTGTATCCCAGAGAATGCAATAACCGTGTCACATATGCCAGATGTTCCAGAAGTATGTGCTTGCTGTCCGCTTGGATCAGGCAGTCGTCCAGATAAGGGTAAATTTGTATCCCTTGAAGTCTGCAGTAGGCAATCACTGATGCCAGGCACTTGGTGAATACTCTGGGCGCAGTAGATAAGCCAAAGGGCAATGCAGAGAATTGATAGTGGATTGAACCTGCAAGAAATCTGAGGTATCTTCTGCAGCTTTGTCTGATTGGGACATGCAGGTATGCCTCCTTGAGGTCCAATGTTACCAGCCAAAACTCCTTGCCCAGCATGGGAAGAAGTTGCTGTAATGTGAGCATCTTGAATTTTGGTACTAGTAGAAATGTGTTTAGGATGGATAAGTCCAAAATGGGTCTCCAGTCGGTTCCTTTCCTTGGTACCAGAAAAAGTCTTGAATAAAAACCTTGACCTTGTTCGTGAGTAGGTACCTCTTGAATAGCTCTCATGCTTATGAGCTTTGAAATTTGTAGTTGTGCCTCTGCCCTTTGATTCTGTGGCAGGTTTGGCATGCCTCTCATTTTTGGAAGAGTGTGAAATTGAAATTTGTAACCTCTGCTTATAATGTCCAGGATCCATTTGTCTGTTGTGACAATATGCCAGTTGTCTGCAAATAATGCTAGCTTTCCTCCCAAAGGTGCTGCCAGCTGAGACATGCTTGGCATGGAAATGAGGGAGTCATTGGGTTTGCTTCATGTATTGAGCACTGTCCTCGCCACCTCTTGGTGCTGGAGTTTGCCATTGTCGGCCTCTATATGATCCTTGTGATTGCCCTCTGCCTCTTGTGCGTCTGTATCTACCTCTTTGGGGCTTGTCAGTGGATGGAAAGGACCAGTTTTTTGAAGGCCAATTTCTGCTAAAACGTGGTGGTTGGACCTGTAAAAAGGCTTTGACAGTTTGCATAGATTTGGCTTTTTCTTCCATTTTCCGTAGTATCTCCTCAGCATTAGTACCAAACAGCACATCCTTTTGTAAAGGAGCATCTAGAAGTTTAGCTTTTACATGATCAGGCAAGTTTTTTCTCTAAGCCAGGCATGTCTGCGAATGACTGATCCTGTAGCAGCCGCTCTACTTGAGGCCTCTAGGGCATCATAACCACATTGTAAAGTGTGTTTACCCACTTGCTCTGCACTATGCATCATATCCTGTAACTCCTTCAAATCTGGTTGTTCAGGTTGAGACATTTTATTCCTTAATTGTGATAACAGGAACTGTTGATATTTAAGCATATGAAACTGACAATTTAAGGCCCTCATGGCTAGGGTGGCCGAGGTATATACCTTTTTTCCCCACCTTTCTAAAGATCTTGACTCTCTTTCTGCAGGAAGTGGATTCTTAGCAGTGGAGGCCTTCAATCCCTTGGGGCCTTGTGAAATGGTTTCAGGGTCAGCATTATGGCTTTTGAAGAGAAATTGGTGAGAGTTAGGTACTCTGTAGTACCTATCAGGTTTGACTGGTGCAGGAGGCGGAGAATCCGGGTTGAGGCAAGCCTCCGAATACACATCATCAAGTATGTCCAAAACAGGGGGTATCGCCAGAGGTCTGTGTTAAGGTAACAAAAGAAATTCCCTAAGTCTTTTCTTGGAATCTGAAAAGTCTTGGCCTTCCCAATGGAAGTGTTCCCTCAAGGTGTGCAAGGTTTCCCCAAAGGAAAAGTCCTCTGGAGGGGATACAGAAGGGATGGACTGCTCTGCATCCGAATCCTCAAAAGGGGAGTAAGAGTGTTCCTCTACATCAGAATGTTCTGATAAAATGGATCCCTGATCAGAAGAAGGAGAATCTTCCTCCACTCTGGGTCTCTTGTCTGGGGGGGGTTGAGAACCTCTGATAAGAGTAATTAAATCCTCAGCCATTTTAAGCATCTGTTTTTTAGGCATGGGACCTGGAGATGGGCCCTGTGCAACAGGCCTCTTGGGATGCCTGGCTGCTTTGGATTTAGTAAAGGCCTTAACAGAAAAAGAAGTTGAGGGTCTAAAGACACCATGGGTGGAGGTGGACCTGTCCACATTAGTAGGCTCAACATTAGCAAAGGCTTCGGTTGTAGTCTGAGAAAGGGCCGAGGACCCAGCGGTCTCGGGTACAGAGGACACCGCCAAAAGAGTGTCGTCGGTAGTCAGGGACTGCAAAGGCGTCTCGCTGAGAACCGGACCACGTGTGGCCTGTTTTGGCGTGGTGTCAGCGGGGACCGCGGGCCTCGCGTGTCAGTCCTTGTCCTTGCGTTTTTTCGACAAAACGGTAGTCGGAGTGTCTGACGACATTTTATAATCAAAAGCTTTACCAAAAAAGTGTTGGGCGAACTCCGCCCGACGCTTAATAGTGCGTTTATTGAAGGTAGCACAAAAGTGACAGCCCGAGACGTCGTGGTCTGGGCCTAAACAAGGTATGCAGAGGGAATGGAAATCCTTATGCGGTATTTGCTTCCCACAAGAAATACAATTATTAACTTTTTCTGACATCGGTCTGAGGCAAGAAAAGTTTCCCCAACGGGGTACTTCGCTTTAATGAAGACTTCGGTTCCAAATTTTCCGTAATTCAGGAGCTGGCCGACCGGCACTTGTGAACTGCTTCGGGCACCGCGCGGCAAAAAAGACTGAAGAACATGGCATCGGCTGTGTCTTATATACTCTGGCCTCACTGACGTCAGAAGAGAAAGCGACGACAACCGACGCCGGACCAAGACTTTGGAATTCGGCCGACCGAGGGACCGCCTGACGGCAGAAAACCCATCTGTGACTACTGCAGCTGTATGCACGATGAACATCAAGGTGGTTTAGGATAACCTGATTTGTATGGATATTTCTGAGGTATGCAGTTAAGGCTCATATACCTAAGCAGGAGGTTATAAGTAAAATTAGAAAAGAAAGAAACACAGGGGAGGGGGGAGTTCAAATAATGAGGAAAAAGGAGGATTTTGGATGCAAATCCTTAAAGATCATGTTCAAAGGTTTTTGTTACAATTTCTCTTGGCCCTAATTTTGGTTTCATTGGGTAAGGTGGGCTTTCTGATTATAAAATATGTTTTACTTTACTTCAGTGCAACTATGCTTTTTCAAAATAGAAAACTTGCATTTGTATTTACTGTAGTCTGAGCAACTGTACATTTACTTCCTTATTCCATGTCATGGGACCCAGAATTCTAATGATGCAATTGTATATACTGATGAAGTCTGTAGTGGGCGTGAGCAACTGTACATTTACTTCCTTATTCCAGGTCATGGGACCCAGAATTCTAATGATGCAATTGTATATACTGATGTAGTCTGTAGTGGGAGTTTCCTGTAGTCTTAAAGCAGATTTCAAAGTACAACTGCAGCAAAGTCAGACAATAAAAATACAGTTACTGTCTAGTAAAAAAAAAAAAAATACAGAGTAAGATTTCTTGTAAAGTGTATAACGACTTACAGTGTGGTAACAGATGTAACACTAATAGTCGACCATGGGATAATAAAGCATTATATACTTTACAAAGAATCTCATCCTACTGTATTTACTTTTACTTGAATATAACTGCATTTACTTATTTATTGTCTGCTTGACTATGTTACATATGTGAGTTGAAATCTTATTTACTACATAAAACTACCCACTACAAACTGTCAAACTGTTTGTGCTTACAATTACATCATTAGAATTCAGCAGGAAAGCTACTCAGCCTGCAGTAAATATTAACAAGTTTACAATACTTAAGCATTGTTCTACTGAACTAAAGTAAAACTTTTATAATCAAAGCCCACAAAATGAGAGCATAATTACAGTAAAAGAAAACAAGTCTTTGGACTCAAAGTAATTTGGCTGGTTAGCAGGTGAATTGTTCCTATTAAATAAAGCGAACTTCTTTCATACAAGCAATTAATTGGGTTAGTTTAGCCAAGGGTTTTAAAACTAAATCTTCAAACTGGTAACCTTTTGAAATGTCAGGACCTACTAGAGCGAGTCCCAGAAGCACTGACAGAACGTCCAAAAGATCAGACTTGTATATACAAAGTCTGAGATGCCATTTCCCTTTTCTCGGAGGTATGGTGATCTCAGAGTTAGTATATATAAGTTTTTGGGGAAGAGCTTGCTCTCTTGCCCCTCCAAAAGAAGTTTTGAGGAGAAAAGTGATTTTCAAGATTCACTCTTCTCCAGGTTTTCAGTTTTATTTTTGACTCTCAGCATTTCGAGTGCCGACATTTCAAGAGGAAGCCATTCAAATTCTGTACAAGTACCTGTGTAATCCATTAGGCTGTCATTTGGCTCACTATTGGACACCAATGTAGCATCAATGGCACACTGGCCACAAACAGGCCTATCACCAGTGGTGCATCCCAAGGCTCTGTTTTTGGGACCAATTCCACTTGGTGTGTAATCTTAGATTACAAATCTGATAATGGCCTCTGGCTGGCCCGGTTCATAGACTGTTGGCAAGTATAAAAGAGTAATCAGCTTCCTGAAGACGGTCTGATCTTACCAAACAGTATAACCTTAACAAATCTGTGGTGTCAGGACCATTGTCTAAAGCCAAACACCAATAAATTAACACTGTACAGCCTGAGAAGCAGGAACTCACACCTACCACATAAATGGTATCCCTCCCTTAAAAGAGGCATTCATTACAAACCTGGACAGTTTAGGTGATAATTGACCCTCCTTGGATCACCATGAATCCACAGTCATTAAGAAAGCCTCCTGCTTTACCCAAGTGATTACCAAGGGCATCACCTCTCAGTTAAAGAAAAAAAGAAATGTTCCCCTCCACTTATGTTTTCATCAGGACTACACTAGAATATAATACAACCTTTCATATGTACTCACTATTTCTCACTAAAAGAATCTAAGGGAAGAGGTTCATATGTTAAGAGAACAAAAGACTTCTTCTGTCACCTGAAAATGCTCGAGAGGATTTATGTCTGACCTACAGAGCTGTAAATGGACTGATCCAACTTGATCCACAACAGATCAAAAAAACTTGTAGTAACAAAACAAGATCAATAGGCCTAAATCTATGCTGCAACATTAGTAATGACCTGCTGTCATGATGGTACTTTCTCCTAAAGGATTCTACTGGAATAAATTTCCACTTTCTGTAGACCAAAGCAAATCCCCCACCATGTTAAAAATCCAGATTAGATGAATGGATGGGGAAACCACAAAGTTTCACCAGAGCTAGCCTCCCTAGTCATCATGGACAAGTATAACTGGTTGGTTGTACCAGTGGGACTGCAGTGGCCAGGCTTCAAAAGGCTTAACTGGTCTATTGCTTAGTAGCAACCCATGAACCTCTGCTAACTCAGCCTTTACTGGTGGTACTTTGATTTTAGGAAATTCAATAAGAATTGAAAACCTGATGGTATTTTTCTAAGCAATCATTTTGGGCAGTTGTGAATGAAGATGAATGGGAGCTCAAAATAGGAACAGTGTTCAGCTGGAATGGGTCAGCTGAAAGGAAAGATAATTCAAAAAGAGTAGCCTGTATAAGCGTAGCTATTGGTCTGGGGTGGCGTGGACAACACGCACACCAAAAGGGACCCCGTACCAGTACACCATGGTTCGCATTATGACAGTTATGAGTCTACCTTGGAAGGGCCTGAGGCTGCCCCTTTAGGGACACAACGGAGTCCTTCACACAAGTTGATGAGATCCGAAAGAATTATGAACCAGAAAATGAGGGGTTTTATACCAACCCAGAAGGGCCGGTTCAACCAGCAAAGAGCACATTACCCCAACAGATAAATTCTAATCAGATAAGATATTGAAACCACTAGGGTTGGGGGGGGGGTAAAATTTTGAAACACAAAGGGTTTCATATTTTCAGTTATTCAGATATGGAAATTAATACAACACACTTCAAGTTGTTTGAAAAAGGGTTCAAGTTCGTACCTTTGAGGGGAATATAGTTGACACCATTTTAGAACTTAAGTTGTTTGTAAGAAAACTAAACTTGTCCTACTTATAGAAGGACTGCATGACACCCCCCCCCCCCATCTGCCAAATACGTGTAAGAAAAAGTATCACCAATCCAACCTCACACAATGTGTTACAGGTATTTCAAAAAGTCTGTGAAAGAGAAATTTATTCCCTACATAGGAACAGAGGAAGGATCTTCCATAACCTGACCATCGAGGAGCGAGATCTCCTGGATAATCTTACTAACGATAAGTCAATCAGAATAATGAAACCCGATAAGGGTGGGGGAGTGGTGATCACTACACACATTGATTACGCAGGAAAAATTTTTAATACGTTACAAAATGAAAACCATTAAAGGACAACCTCCAGGAATGAGATTAACAGCTCATATAGAAAGTGATTTATTCCTTGAGGACGCTCTACTTCAGGGTATCATCACGAACAAAACCTACAAATACTTGTGCACCAAGGAGGCACCAATTCCCTCCCTCTATGGTATTCCCCAAAACACATAAAAAAGTGGAGGATCCCCCATATAGTCTTACAGTAGCAGCTCAGGGGTGTAAAACGTACCCCTTGGCAGTTTATTTAGATAGGAAGCTGAAAACCATGTTGAACAAACACCAACACATCTTAAGGGACTCACGGGACTTTTGGGGAAGTTGAAGCCCGGTCTCCTGAGTGAACACATACAATTCCTGACCATCGATGTTATAGACTTGTTTTTATGCATCCCTCATGATACAGGACTGGAGTTCTTCGAGGAAGCTATTTCACAAGACCTGCGGCGCGGTTTAAAGACTTCAGTATGTATACCACACACACTATACAGACTAAACTGACTAAATGCAGGGGGGCACTGTTTAAAGGCCATCAGTATGTGTACCAAACACTATACAGACTAAACACAGGGTTGTGCTGTTTAAAGGCAATCAGTATGTGGGGTCTAAATTAGATGATCGAACTTTCAAAAGTTTCACTGTCATATGTTCGACACCATATGATAGAATTTTTGAAAGTTCGAAATGTTTTAATGGAGATCTCTGTAGAGCGCAGAATGGGAAGATTTCCCTTTTCAGCACTGTAGTGCGATCTCGGAGTTGGTATATTTAAAGAGCGGGGTGGGGGGTGGAAGGGTGCTTGCACGCACCCTGCTTAAAACTTTCAGGTAGGTTATTTATGTAGTTTTTTTTTTTTAATTAGATATTCGAACTTTTAAAAATTCAATCATATGGTGTCGACCATACGAGAGTCGAACTTTTGAAAGTTCGATTATCTAATATAGACCTCAGTATATGTACCAAACACTATACAGACTAAATGCAAGGTAACACTGTTTAAAGGTAACCACACAGAAATAGTGTTACAGGGGAAGAAACAGCCTAGTCTGAAAAGCTATAGTAGTAACTCCACTACAACCCACAATGGTGTGGCATGTACAGAGGTGCAGTAGTTTACAGACAATGTATTAAGCTGAAATAAGGAAATGATTGCACCCCCGCAATACACATTCCCACATGCAATTTCTGCCAAGACCCACAGAATAGACAGTTTGGTTACTTTGAGTCTCTGTGCTCCAGATGGTGACATTAAAGGTCCATTGTATATATTACATTACTGTTATGCCAGAAAAAAAAAAAAACTTTTCCTAAAAGGAAAAACTTCCGATATTGTAGTCTGCAAGGTGCCACGCAAAAACACTGTTTGCCATCTGGCCATCCTATTCACAAATTTAAAAAGAGCAAACCACAAAAACATTAGAGGACCTCTGTACATTAAGAATGGACAGAAAGCCAAGAGGCAGCATTACTTTGTAAAATTCCTTATGCCAATGCACAGAAATTTCACTGCACACCATTTCTTTTCACTAAATGTCTGTGGCAGCTTCCACTTCATACAAAACTGATAAGAACTGAAGCAAACTAACAAGCTTCATTATCTCTGCCCAGTGTCAGTAATAAACTACCTGCAATCACTTTTCAAAGAAATTAAATTTAAAAGCATTAGAAAGATGGAGACCTAGAAGAGTGACTCAGTTCATATGCAAGCTGCCCTTGCAGGGCTTTTTAAGTACAGCCAAATCCACTTTCAAAGGGTGAGAATTAAACACTCTGCTTTGTCACTATGAGTTAAACAACTTAATCTAATACACACACACACACACACACACACACACACACACACACACACACACACACACACACACACACACTATTATATTTATATATGTACCCTCACACATTTTATATATATATATATATATATATATATATATATATATATATATATATATATATATATATATATATATATATATATATATATATATATGTATATATATATGTATATATAAATATAAATATATATATATGGTTTACTATCACATACTTGAATCTACGCCGTTAGAGTGTAAAGATGTTCGAATCACATGTTTGGAAATCTCAACACCGAACACATAAAATGTAGAAAGCAGCATTTTAGTATAGTCGAAATTTTGAAAATGTCGACTTTACTGAAATGCTGCAACTGCTCAACATTAACAAACACTTTTACAGGGGGGGGGCAAGCCCCCCTGCACCTACCCCCCTACTTATATATACAAACTCAGAGATCGCACTACAGTGAAGGAAATTTCCTCATACCTTGCTGCTACCTGCATTTGGAAACCGTACATTAACGCACTCACTTCCCCTTGTGGAAGACCAAATATTTTTCCATTCAAATAGTCCCCTAAAGTGCTACTCTCTGCAAAACAAAACAGCGGCAGTTATCTACCACAGTCAAGGCTGCAAACGGGACAAACAAACTCCGTAAATTTGTATGTGTGATATAATTTCACTTTTTAATGTGAAACCCTGCAGTATTTACCTAGGGCTAAACTAATGTAGTGTATGTATTTTCCTTTGCGACACAGCAGGAAGGACTCCACCCCCACCCCAATTCATCTACTTCCTCTACATTCAAAGTTATTTGTGCCTCTTGAAATTATTTACAACTATAATCCTTATCACAGCTGTATACTAGTAGTTAACACAAGTTGGTGATATTTACCTCAAGACTTTATTTTTAAAATAAAAAAAAAGAAGAAAGATACAAAATATCACTTTTAGCATTAAATTCCTGGGCTGGAATCTGGTACAACTCTCCCTCCAAACCTACAAGCCCCATCTTACCTTACTGATCGTCTCTGTAGGAGCGTTTTTTCAGCTCCTGGCCCCACCCAACTTAGCCTACCAGAGGTAAGATATACCACTAGAGAACTGGTGCCATTTTCAATTTCCTCATACCTTGCTGCTACCTGCATTTGGAACTGTACATACACGCAGTAAGTACCTAGGCTATTTTGCAAAGAACTCCGTATGAATTGCAGCACTATGTTGCTCTATACAATAAGCGCTTAGGCTATCTTCTATGAAATGATATGGAATGCAGTATAATGTTCTGGGAAGTAAGCGCCTAAATAACAGTACAGTTACTCTTGTGTATTTTGTTAAGGTCTGGTACCGGTGGACATTAGTTAATTAAATAAGAACTCGCTAGCGCATTAAATACAGACGTGTTTCTCTTAAAATGAGCTGAATCAGTATTAAGAGTAACTAGACGCTAACATTCTGTGGGTGAAGATGATCAGCACATGAGCACAAGTAAGGGGTGCTTTACATAGAAGTGTGTGTTTGTTTGTTAGCACAGATAATACAGCTGTACTTTCCTTTTTAAAGTCGTACTTTTTCTTTTTAAAGCGAGCTGGAATTAGTACTAATTACTAACTAGATGCCATTACAAAGACGACTATAGCACACATGCATCAGTAAGGGGCGCTTACATAGAAGTGCTGGTCTGTTTGCGCACATAATCTACTAGTAGTCCTTTAAAGCGAGCTGGAATCAGTATTAACATAAGACACCAAAACAATCTGGGCTAAGACGACTATAGCACATGCACACTAGTAAGGGGCGCGTTCGTAGTTGTGTTTGTTTATTGCTAATAACATCTGTACCTATTCACTTTTCACCATAAGCTTGCTTTTGAGACTGTAAGTATGTACATTACACATAGCAACTAAGCTGGCGCAATGCTGAATGTATCTCCATAGTTATCTACAACTGTTTTTCACTGCCAGTAAAACACAAACCCAGTCTGTTAGCCTCTGCCCAATTTCCACTGCGTGTACACCAGCCAACTTAAGTATGACAGTCGCTATCTGAATTTCAAACAGTATTTCTTGGTCTAAAGTTTAGGACTATGGGTCATAGCGTGATAGGCTGGATCATGGTGTTTTTTCTTAAAAGACAGCAAAGGCAGTTACTGTTTCAATTAATACATGTTTGCATAGGTGCACTGTACTTGTTACAGAAACAGTTGTTACAATATTTTCTCCCTGTATTGTTGTCTTTTGAGTAAACCAAACATTTTTACTGCATGTGTCCTCTAATCAGCCATTAACAAATTTATTCACGCCATAACATTGTATCTCTCCATTTCTTTTCTAGCTCACTTCCCTTTGTGGAAGACTAAATATTTTTCCATTCAAATAGTCCCCTAAAGTGCTACTCTCTGCAAAACAAAACACCTGCAGTTATCTACCACAGACAAGGCTGCAAACGAGACAAACAAACTCCATAAATTTGTATGTGTGATATAATTTCACTTCTTATGAAACCCTGCAGTATTTAACTAGGGCTAAACTAATGTAGTGTATGTACTTTCCTTTGCGACACGGCAGCAAGGACTCCACCCCACCCCAATTAATCTACTTCCTCTACATTCAAAGTTATTTGTGCCTCTTGAAATTATTTACAACCATAATCCTCATCACAGCTGTATACTAGTAGTTTGCACAAGTTTGTGATATTTACCTCAAGACTATTTTTAAAATAAAAAAAAAGAAAGATACAAAACATCACTTTTAGCATTACATTCCTGGGCTGGAATCTGGTACAACTCTCCCTCCAAACCTACAAGCCCCATCTTACCTTACTGATAGTCTCTGTAGGAGCGTTTTTTTCCCAGCTCCTGGTCAGAACTGCTCCGTTCGCCCTCGCTACGCTCAGGCTCACTCCGCTCCCGCACCCTACCCCCATTCCCACCCACCCCCAGTTCAATTTCCTTTATACTTAAGGAAACCACACCCACACTGCTTACACCAATCACCTCGCTTCACAGGTCCCCTCCCCACTACTTATTCTTTCCACTCATTTCAGAAACTCTCTCCTACCTAAACATCTGCTATCCTCAGCTTCAAGTCAACTACAGCTCCACCCTCCCAATTGCAATATACTCCATCAACCATTCTCACTTTCCCTACCCTAACACCTACACGTACCTCCTCATCTGTCCACATAATACATTATCTGACATACCTTCTCACACCACAACATCAAATCATCTCTCACTATGGAACACTGCTTCACCCTATTGTTCCACCTTACTCTTTCAGTCTGTCTCTATATACCCTTCAATGCTACAGACTACCACCAACACAAAGCTGTATACTACCACTCCCCTACTTACCCTCTTACAGCTCCTCAACACAATCTTAAACCATATAGCCTTATCAGTCCACAACTACACCTTTGCAGCAATACTATGCTCTTCTCTTTTAAACAAATACCCTCGCTCAACCCCCAGCTATCAGACAACAAATACAACTCCAGAACCATCAAACTGAAAAATCTAGTATTATTCTCCCTAAAATACATAAACCTCCAAGGAGACATACATCCGAACCCAGGCCCTACAGACCATCCTAATAAAAACCTCACCCCATCTTTTCCTCTACTATCATAGAGCAACATGGTGTAGATACCAACCCACTTACCAGAATACCAAAAACCTCTAATGCAGATCTCATAATAACAAATTTCAACCTTCGAAGTTGCCTAAAAGTCACAGAATTTCATGCCACCCTAGCCACCTACTCCCCAGACATAGCGATTATGACAGAGACCTGGTTAAAGCCCCATATCAGTGATTCAAATATTACAACTAATTAGTACAATATTAAAAGACAAGACAGGCTAAATAAGCGTGGTGGAGATGTAGCTATTATGTACAAAGAATCACTCAAGTTAGAAAAACTCATATGTACTCTTCCTGATATCCCCAAAGCTGAAATCCTTACTGCAGGCCTACAAACTAACTCATAAAAACATCATTTTTATAGCCACTTATCTGCCCCCTGGTAACTATCAGCACAACACTGAAACCCTTCCCTCTTGGTCCACCTCTACCGTTAACCAGGAAACCATCATCCTAGGTGATTTCAACCATGACTGGCTTTCCTAACTCAAACCGCCCCACCAACTTTATTAATCTATACGGTTTCACACAAACCATTAGCTGTCCCACCCGAACTGATAAAAACTCTAAAAGACAATCAATACTGGACTGGATATTAACCAATAAACCGAACTTAGGTTACCAATCTGGCTGCCTACCAGTTACATTACATGATCATTCCACTACATTTTTAGTTAGGAAAAAAGTAAAATACCATACCTACATTCCATTCAAACTCACCTACAACAAAAATAACTTCTCCCCGGATACTTCCAATGTCCTACTCCAGCATTGTGACTGGTCACCACTAAAGAGCCTACAACTAGACCTAGCCGTAGAATACTTTAACACCAAATTTCTTGAAATCTTAAATAACCTAGCACCCCTCAGAAAAATACGTTGTAACAAAAAACAACTACCTTATCTAATGAAACAAAAGTTCTAACGAAAGAGACAGAGCCTGGTCGCTATACCTTACAACCAAAGATACTTGCCATCTGACCCAATAGCAACAGCTTAGGAACCAAACCAAGAAAAAGATTATTCTTGAAAAAGAGATTCTTCCTTACCTGTCAACAACATAATTTAAATAACCCCCAAAAGTTCTGGCAAAACATTAACTACCTGCTTAACCCTGGAAAGTCCCAACCCCAGAACCTAATACATCTAATACCTCTGAACCATTAGCGTCAGAGTTTAACTCCCACTTTATCACCTCCATAACTACCCTCTTAAATAACAGACAACCAACCAATCCAAGTGCCCCCCCCACACCTGAACCTTATACCCATTTTTTCCTTTCAGCCAATACAAAAGTACAGTTGTGCACCTACCATAAATGTAGATGTTCAAATGTATTCACTGTTGCAGTCGTTACAATTGGGTTATCCTGCTGGCAGGCTACCCGGTCAGCCTGAATTCCAAAGTCCTGGTCCGGCGTTGGTTGCTGTTGCCTCCTCCCTGACGTCAGTGCGCCAAGGGTATAAAAGATGCAGCCGACGCCATTTTCTTCAGTTTTTCTTGCCCCGGATGTCAGGTGCCCCCTAAAGGGTAGGCTAAATTATGCCAATAAGCATGCATGCACTAAAGTAAACTTTTCCTTCATCTACAAGCAAATACACCACATAGGTTGTATAAGTCCCAGTAAAGGAAAGGGGGACGGTGGGTGGGTAACCTGGACTGCAGCAGTGAATACACTAACATCTACATTTATGGTAGGTACACAACTGTACTATGTTCATCGTGTTTCACTGTTGCAGTCATTACAATTGGGTTGAATCCCAAAGTTAAGGTTGGGAGGCTGGAGCTAAATAGAATTAGGAGAGGCTATCAGGCCCTGCAGAACTGCAGTGGCAAAGCCTGCCCTGGATTTAGAGTAGAGAGGTAAGTAACAGTGCTTTGTAAAAGTGTGCACTGAACTCTAAGTTGCAGCCTCTAAGATGTCTTTGGTTGGTACTCCTCTAAGGAAGGCTGCTGCTCTGGTTGAATGGGGCCTAAAGCCCTTGGGCACTGATTTGCCATGCTGTGAATAGCAGAAATGAATGCAGTGGCCTATCCACTTTGAAATAGTCTGCTTTGAGATAGCCTTTCCTTGTGATCCTGCAGCATATGCCACTAGAAGTTGTTCTGTCTTTATGAAAGCTTTGGTTCTGTGCAAGTAGCTGCCTGTGAATGTCCAAAGAAAGCAGACGTCTCTCACCCTTATTCTGCGGGTTTGGATAAAAGGTAGGCAAATGAATTGTTTGGTTAAGGGCCACACTGGACACTACCTTAGGCATAAATGTCGGGTTTGTCCTCAGAGAAACCCTGTCAGGATGGAAAATGATAAAAGGTTCCACAGCCATGAGTGCCTGCAACTCTGAGACTCGTCTTGCACAGGTTATTGCTATGAGCAGAGCTGTTTTCCAGGATAAGAATTTTATATCAGCTGTAGAGGCTGGCTCAAAAGGAGGCAGTGTGAGTTTTTCCAAGACATAATTGAGGTCCTATGCAGGTATTGGTGCTCTCCTTGGAGGTCTTATGTTTTTGGCCCCTCTGAGCTTCTGCCTTAGTAATGGATGAAAAAAAATAGGTGGTTCTGTATTGTAATGAGCTGAAATGGCAGAGGCATGAATCTTAATTGATGAAAAGGATAGGCCTTTGTCCAGCATCTCAGTTAAGTATTGCAAAATCTGAGGAATATTTGGTACAATTGTGTCAATTCCTTGTGCCTGGTTCCAAGCACATAATCACTTCCATTTTTCTGCATAGGATTTTCTGGTCCTAGGCCTCCTAGCCTCCAAAATAACATCCATCACCGCTTTAGAGAGAGGTGTGTTTTGAATGGCTACATTATCCGCCATGCTGCCAGATTTAAGGTTCTGAGTTGGTTGTGCAGGATCTGACTGTTTTGTTGGGTCAATAAGTGAGGAATTTGAGGTAAAGTCCAGGCTGGGCATTGAGAAAAGTTCTTTAGGATTGGGTACCAGTGCTGGCAGGGCCAGTCTGGGGCAATCAATATAATTTTTGGCTTCTCTTGTCTGACCTTTAGGAGTACCTTGGGGAGGACAGGCAGTGGAGGAAAGGCATATACTGTCAAGTTTTTCCAGCTGAAAGATCGAGCATCCACTTTCCATGCTTGCTTGTGATAAATCCTTGTGCAGAATCTCTGTAGTTGGCAGTTGTGAGGTGAGGCAAATAGGTCTATGTCCAGGTATCCCCAGTTCCTTGTTATCATGCTGAAGACTTGTGGATCCAATTTCCACTTGTGCGGATCCATTAGGTTTCTGCTTAGTTCGTCTGCCAGAGTATTTATCTTTCCTGGCAGGAATTGTGCTTGCAGATGTACTTTGTAAGTCAATGCTGTGTCCCACAAAGTCATGGCTAGTCTGCAGAGGGGGTAGGAATGTGTGCCTCCCTGCTTGTTTATGTAACAGATGACTGTAGTATTGTCCGTCTTTAATCAACAGTTGCCCTGGATGAAGTAAATCCTTGAAGGCTGTCAGGGCATTCTGAACAGCTAACATCTCTTTTTGATTGATATGTAGATGCATTTGGTATGCGGACCATGTGCCCTGAATACATCTTCCTGCCATATGGGCCCCCCAGGCATAATCTGATGCATTTGTTGCTAATGTCTGCCTGGCTGTGGGTAAAGTGAATGGCTGTCCCTTGTTGTGGTGACAGGCCTTTGCCCACCATCGAAACTCCCGTTGCAGGCAGGGAATGAGGGTAATTATTGTTTCCAGGCTGTGGCAATGTTGAGTCCAAACACTTTTTAGATACCACTGTAGTTTCCTCATATGCAGTTTTGCATATGGAATTAGCAGGATGCCATGAAGCCCAAAGCCTGCAGAATTTTTCTTGCAGATGACTGGGTCTTAAGAGGTGCTTTAGTCTTTGCCTTTGAAGCTGAAGTCATTTTCACATGTAACTGTGTAGGCCTGAAAACACCCTCAGAAGCCGATGCCTGCTCAGCGGCTCCAGACCCATCTGAGGGAATAGTTTCAGAGGGTCCAATACCTTGATTTTCCAGCAGCCTAGTCAGCTCCGCATGGGAGTTGGAAGCGGCCTGTGGCTCTGAGGTAGCGGGCATCAGGGGCTGCAAAAGCACCTCACTGAGAACCGGCGAACTGGCGACTGGCCTAGCAGAAGCCTCGTTGTCGGTTTTGGACCTCTGATGCCTGTCCTTTTCTTTGCGCTTTTTATAAACTCCGGTAGTCGGCTGTTCCGACGGTATTATATAATTAAATCTTCTGCCAAAATAATGAAATGCAAAATCGAACAGACGCTTAATAGTGCATTGGTTAAATCTAGCACAAAACCGACAATTAGCAATGTCGTGGTCAGGGCCTAGGCAAGGAATACAGTAAGAATGAAAATCCTTATGAGGTATTTGCTTCCCACAAGAAATACAGTTATTAACTTTTTCTGACATCAGTCTGTAGCAAGAAAAAAGTTTCCCCAACGGGGTACTTAGCTTTAATGAAGACTTTGTATCTGAAATTTGAACTTGAAAATCTCAGGAGTCGGCCGACCGGCACTTGCAAACTGCTTTTACTTCGGGCACCGCGCAGCAAGAAAGACTGGAGAAAATGGCGTCGGCTGCATCTCTTATATCCTTGGCGCACTGACGTCAGGGAGGAGGCGACAGCAACCGACGCAGGACCAGGACTTTGGAATTCAGGCCGACTGCAGGTAGCCTGCCAGCAGGATAACCCAATTGTAATGACTGCAACAGTGAAACACGATGAACATCAGCATACATAAAAAAACTCCTAGGCAAACTGAAACCCTGTAGTCTCGCTGCAGATAAACTACCCAATGAATTCCTAAAAGTAGCTGCACCATCCATCGCCTATCCCATTTCAATACTAATTAATAGATCTATCGCAGAACACTATGTACCCGTTATCTGGAAAACATCCCACATCATACCACTACACAAAGGTGGTCCCTCCTGAGAAATTACAAACTATCTACCTATAGCAATCCTATCTCCCCTAGCCAAATTCCTAGAAAAATGCATATACCAACAACTCATGACTTACCTGACCACTAATAACCTACTGTCAGCAACCCAGCATGGCTTTAGACCTAAACACAGTACAAACACTGCTATTATATCTTTTACTAACACGACCTGTCAGCTTAAAAATGCTGGACAGCTAGTATCTGCAATCTTTCTAGACATGTCTAAGGCATTTGACACCGTATCACATCATCTACTGCTTAAACTTGCTACCTTTAACCTCAACCTATCCTCCCTAACATGGTTCCAAAGCTACCTGATTGATGGGCAACAATCTACAAAATGGAATAAACTCTCTTCTCTACTACCCATCACCATAGGGGTACCCCAAGGATCCATAATCGGTCCCCTTCTTTTTACCATATTTACCAACAACTTACACTCAGTCACCCAGCATGCAACCATCATCTAATATGCCGACGATTCCTTACACAAGAAGCCAGACATGCCACAGCTAGGTCACACCTACTATCTTCCCTACTTTACTGCTCAACTATCTTTTTCAACTTACATAAGTTTGACCTAAATAACCTTGATTCATGCTACAAGATAGCTACGTTTGTAACCAATACACCCCATAAAACTCACCATTGTACTATACTTAAACAGCTCAAATGGCTAGAGCTACCCAACCTTCTATCTCTTAACCAACTTACCATTACTCATAAAATCATCCACAACCCAACCAACTGTCCTGCTCTCTCAAACCTGGTTCAACCTAACACCACCTGCAGGACCCTTAGATCTTCCAGCAAACTCATGCTAAAAATTAACTACTTCAGTGCCTCCCTCTACTCCCACAATATAGCTAAGGACTGGAACAAACTGCCTCAAAATGTACAAATAAATTCAAACCTATCCTTATTTAAAACTGCCCTAAAGGAACACCTCAACAGTCACTGGCTCTGCAACTGTACAGCTTTTGGCTAGGCTTTACTTTCCCTGTCTCCACATTTTTCACCTTATTTCAAACTTTGATATCTCTTCTTCTTTCAAAAACATCTCCTCACTAACAATCTTGATGCATATATATTTGTATGAATAGTTAGATATTGTATGAATCAGTCTCTGTTTCTTGTTGGTCTGCCTAATATACATATCATTGCTATTTATTTAACTAGGAGTGACTATTTGAATCCAAGTCTGATTATGTTATCCTAGTCAACTCTTGTATGTTATGCTAGTCAACTCTTGTAACGTTGTTTTGTTGTTGCATGTATAAATCTTATGTCTGTATCATATGTCTCATATGTTCTGGAGCATTTCTCCCTGGGTCTCCGCTGAAAACGGGCTACTAGCCCAGTTGGACACCACCCGGTTAACAAATGTAAATAAAATTTAAAAATTTCTCGATCCCCACTATAGTGCGATCTGCATCACAATGTCAAACCTTACAACAGTGAATGCTCGCTATTGTAAGGTTCGACATTGTGGCAGTCGTAATTTTGTTTGGTCAAAGGCAGTTTCTCACAAATATCGATCGCACTTTTGTAAGTCTCTATTCGATATATATATATATATATATATATATATATATATATATATATATATATATATATATACACATACACACACACACACACACACACACACACACACACACACACACACACACACACACACACACACACACACAAAGAAAACAAATGAAGATCCTGGCCACTAAAGATAGGTACTGGAACTTGTGTATAAATACGCAAAAACAAAGTCCTGAAACAACCACAGCTATAAGCATAAAACAAATACTTTAATAAAGGAAAATAAGTTACTATTACACAAATAAAAGAACAAGCACTTTCGGGTATAATCCCTTTTTCAAGTCTTAAAACTTCAACAGTTCATGTTCTCTTAAAAAGTGTCTCTTAACCAATCACAAAAAAATGTAAATTAGTCAGTTTCTTTTCTAAAACTCTACTGGTTGATCAAAAAACTACATCCAGTCATGACATTTACATGTTAAAAAGGCTATTCCTTTTTCATTGGTCACTGTAAAATCAAATGGTCAATAAAAAACATACAGGCACTTCCAAGTCATTCTAGTATAAAACGTAGACCAATCACATATGAAATGTAAATAAGTCATAGTTTTGTAAAGCTATTTCCATTGATCAGAAAAACGGCATCCAATCATAACATTTGCATGCTAAAAAGGCTGTTCCTTCTTCAATGATCATTGTAAGGACAATTGGTCAATAGTAAACATTCAAACACTTCCAGGTCATTGGTTCTAATACATAAACATGGACCAATCACATATAAAATGTAAATAGATCATAGTTTTTCTAAAATTCTATTGGTTGATCTGAAAACTGCTTCCAGTCTTAAAATTTACACACTAAAAAGGCTTTTCCTTCTTCTTGGGTCAATGTAAAAATTGAATAGCCAATAAAAAGCAAACAAAACACTTCCAAATCATTGGTTCTACTATAAAGGCACAGGTCAATCTGAATTTAGGCGTTAAACAATCTTCATTTGTTGTATAAAAATGTTGAGTAACCAATGAATATTCTATATACATGAACTAGCTATTTGTATTGGAATATGAACAGGGACTAACCCAGAATGAAATATATCTACATGCCAGTCTTGCATTGCATGTTTCCTAAGCTCAACTTAACCAGTTCAAGTAAAAATCACAAAATCAGAGCAAGCATGCTGTCACATATATGTATAATACCCATCAGTAAACAAGTATGTACATACATATATGCACACAACATCAAAAATACATTCATCTGTCCCAAAAAAAAAATCAAAATCATAAAATATAAGCAGCTGAGTATGAATAGCTAATGATCAAAGACACAAATGTGAAATCAAAACAAAGCCACTGGGCATAGACACAAACGGAATAACCAACACAATTGTATTTACAGTTTTGAGTAACACTTGAGAGGGATTTTGTTTTGGGGACAGATGAATGTAAAAGCAGAACATGAATGAGTAATCTGCAGGACGTTCTGCAGAAAAAAGAAAGAGTGGAGATTAAAGTCTAAATACTTATTTGGGAAGTCACAAGTAGAGCATCCAGTGCAATATACTAGATAAAAGTATCAGCTTTCTGTTGGCATGAAAAACAGAAGTCTTGGCAGTACCACCTGATTTTGTTTTATAAATGAGTTACCACCAAGGTTGAAATTAAAACCAAGTAGATGTAGTGTGCATGGATTTTAGGAGAATCTCAGATTGCCTCATATGAGAAGATAGTGCACACCAAATATTAATGCTGTGTGAAAGAAACATGAAGTAGGAAGAACCCACTTAACCAGTAGTAAACAGACAAGAAATGCTTTTGTGCATGTATGTAGGATAACTAACAGAAGACTGACAAGTGGAGTGCCAGTGTCCCAATGCTGGCCTCCGCTTCACTGTGGCATTAGTTTCACACATCCTACTGAAATTAGCGTGAAGTCTAGCTACCTACATGCAACACCAAGACAAATGGTTGTTTAGAATGCAGAAGCCTATCTCCAACATGAAGTAGTGCAAAGTTGTCAAGCAAGGTTTAGAACACAAGCATACAAGTTAAGCACTCTTATGTGGAATGATATAAATGTTAATCTGTGTGCCTAGAGCATTAAGTCTCTCAAAAAGACATTTAAAAGAAAGGACAATAATCACTTTTGTAATAAATCAATGGCCCTTTCTGAAAGTTCAGCGTGTCATCTAGACCAAGGGTGGTACATAAGACTGGGCAGACTACAAAGGTAGATGATGCCTAGTAGTCACCTCCCATGCAAGAAGGCCCCTCCTACCACTGACTATATCACACCATGTGGAGCAATCATCCTGCCAATGGAAATCCTGACCAGCCTGGTAACCAAGATATCTGCCTCCCGGTATCAGGATCTGGGGCTCATTCCTGACCTCCAGTCATTATGGAGTATGCGCGTTTTCTCTAGGTGCTCTGGAATTTCTCGTATATCAGAAAACATGCTGGTAAATCAGTTACACTAAACTCTCCACATGCACACAAATGTTTACCTGAATTAATAGCTATATGCATTAACAACTATATCAAATCAACACATGCTCACATTAACATACCATACTGCAAGTGTGGCAGTTCTCACCAAATGATAGGTCAAAGTGATATAAAACTGACATGAAATATTGAAATACATCTGTAAATAAATGTGGTGCTGTAAACAGTGGTAGTGTATTTGTTTTTTCACAACTGTGATGTAAATAGTATTACTCCTTTACGGCATAAACACATGAATATAGCCCTGCTAGTCAAAGAAGATAGCTTGGGTGGGCTGTAATGCCTAGAACAGTGGTCCTGGGTAAAGAGATGAAGTAAAGGCAAGACTCTGGAGCACTTGTCAGAAATCTGGGCATAGTCTCTGCAAGGAATCCAAGAGGAGGAAGCCACTTTTGGGTTATGTTGGTACCTTCAAGAGAGACTATATTTTTCTTTGCAACTTTAACAGAATACTTAATTTCCTTCCTTTAATGTCATGTCACTTAAGAGTTTCTTTAATGAATACAAGCAAAAGTGTTAAGGCAGTGTTTTAGTAAACTGACTGTTGCATTTGTATATGCCACAATATGCATTTTGGATTCAAATTTGCCCATGTGGATCAGATCATGGCTGTAAAAGATGGAAGATTAGTTCACTTATCTGGTCAAACAAACATAAGACTAGAGCAGAATTATGCTTTGCTGAAGGTACAAAGGCTTAGTGAATTCCGAGATGCACTGCAAGTGAAAAACAGAGCTACTTATGGCACTCCTCGAAAAACAGAATGGAGGTTGGCATAATGGTTAAGGTGTTTACCTCAAAGACTCAAGGTACAGGGTTCGACTCTCACAGTTGAAAAGCAACAACTGAATGCGCCAAAAAGCAATAGAAAGAATATAAGATGAAGGGTCAGATGAGAAGGCAAGCATATGGAAAATGCATAAATATAATTGCAAGCATAGAAAACTCCTGGAACAACCTCATACTGATCAGGATCAAACTCAGGAAGGTTAAGGAGAGGCAAATTCAAACCAAAAGATGAAAAGTTAATATTGGCGGCCCAAGATAGTGGACTATGTACACGTTGGTTTACAAAGTCCATTGAACATGTGGGAAACAGACAAATGTAGGCTTTGTAAAACAGAACTGGAAACAGTAGCACATCTTGTTGCTGGTTGTGATACACTAATGGTAGAAGGACTGTATACGGAAAGGCATAATAATGTGGCAAGACTGTTGCACCGGGGATTGTGCAAACATAATACTGAGGTAGCTGAAAAACGGTGGCAATATGAGCCACAAAGCATCATAGAAAATGAAGAAGTCTACATCACATGAGATCACCCATTACCAACAGTTCAAAAGACAGATGCAAGAAAACCATATAGAGTGAGCCATGAAAAGAAGACCGAAGTAGCACTGATCACTGAAAGCACTACACCCAGTGACTACAGTGTCTTGCAAACAGAGACACAGTCATATCAGGATTTGCAGGCAGAAATGAGAGCAATGTGGAAGAAAGATACCCAGAAATTTCCAATAGTAGTAGGAGCAACGGGTCGTATACAAAAGAATCTACGATCATATTTAGATACGTTACAGATGCATGTAATTTTGTACAAATTGCAGAAGGAGTCATTACTGGGCACATTGCAGGAGCTGCAAAGAGCACGTCTGGCTGACAAAGATTGAAACAAAATATATTTCACGAACTTTAATCATACTTTGACTTAGGAATGGTGCCCATTCCAGTCATGGTATTAGAAACCCAAAAGATTCAGAGAAATTAAAAATTGAAAAAGGAAATTGGCTAGGGTTAACCCCCCCCCCCCCCTCCCAAGGACAGCTAGCCTAAAACTTGCCTATGGACAGATGTGGGCTCATCTGAATTACCCTACTGAGTTGTGTCAAAGATCACTCATATGTTACAGGCTGTACAATACAGCGTTAAAACAGTGTTAAAAGAGTGTAGGTGTAGAAGAAACTATGAAAAACTCAAAACTCTTAACATGAGTGTACCAACACCCAGCCTATCCAACCAAACACCTGTTGATCTACTCCATCAACCTAAAAAGTTTCACTAACAAAATATCAGAACTACACGCTTGGATAGCAAACCACTCTCCCCACATCTTAACTCTCTCAGAAACATGGCTCAGATCTCATATCACAAACTCCAAAATTCTACCCCCAGGTTATAATTTATTCCAGCAAGACAGACTTCTCAAAAAAGGGGGTGGGGTTGCTATCATGTACTCTGAACAACTTAACCTCTCCCCCCTCTCCCAGATTTCTCACCTTCTGAACTCGTCTTTCTCAACTGCCACCTTAACCCACACAAGAAATTTTCAATAGCATCTATCTACATACCTTCTGGTAACAATATTCCAATTCTTGAATCTATCTTATCTTGGATCTCCCAAAATCTATCATATGAGACAATCCTGCTAGGTAATGTCAATATCGATTGGAATAAACTCTCTCCCAACTCCCCTAGCCTCAGTATCAACCTCTTTGGGTTCAGTCAACTTATTTCTACCCCCAACCGCATCCACAATAACTCCAGCTCCATTCTTGATTGGATCTCAACTTCCAACCGAAATCACTATTATAGTCCCAATACTTTACCAGACACCTTAAGTGATCACCTCCCTATCTCTATACTAAGAGTACCTTCTCATACCTCAAAAACCCACCTTTATACAGACTGCCAAAACCTGTCCAACTTCAAACACAGAAACTTTCACTACCAACTCTTTCATTAACTGGTCTCGCCTGTACAACCTTACTCTAAATGACACTGTTCTTGAGTTTAACAATACTTTTTTAAACATACTAAATTCTGGCACCCATCAGGGAAATTAGGATCAAATCTAACCCCACACCCTGGCTCTCCATAGATACCCTTTTCCACCATGAAACTTAGAGACACTACCTGGAAACGATGTAAAATGTCAAAATTTTCTTCACTCCTCAAATTCAAGCAACTTGGAAACCTTACCAAAAAAACTCATTGTCCAAAACAAGAAAAAAATTTATCAAGAAGCTCAATCCACCCACACCTCAAACCCAAAAAAAAAATTGGTACACCATTAACAAAATCCTCTATCCAGGGAAACCTTCTACTCCCAAATCCTTCCCCAATAAATCATCCCTTGAAACAGCCACCCTACTAAACAAATTACTTCATAGACTATCTGAAAAGTAACTCCTCCCGACACTAACCAATCACAACCCCCCACCCCCTGCACCACCTGGCTCGACTCAGCCTTCTCCCTGAAACCTGTATCTGCTGCCTATATAAAATCTCTTCTGCAGAAACTTAAACCTTGTTCTTCTTCCTTCAACAACCTATAGCATATCCTGTTTCAATCCTTATCAACCTTTCTATCAAGGAATTTTGGAAATCCTTCTATAAAATTCCACTTCATAAAGGAGGCAACTTCACCGACCCTTCCAATTTCCGACCTATAGCTATGATCTCCCCTCTCAAAAACCCTAGAAAAGTGCATTCACAAACAACTTCTTAAATATCTACTCCAGGAAAATATGCTCACCCCCTCTCAACACGGACTGGGTCTATATTACGAGCTTGAAAAGACCAGAGAGCGAACGGCTTAAACATCGAAAATGCCGTTCCTCAAAGTCACTAGTTATATACATCAACTCAGAGATCACACTACAGTGAGGAAAGGGCAAATTTTCCTATCTTCACTGTACCACAATCTCACAATAAATGTATCGATGAATGGCATTTTCGATGTTAAAGCCATTCAGTCTCCAGCCTGTTCGATTTCGTGATGGGAACCCACACGGATTTAGGCCCCACCACAGCTCGCCCATAGCCCTTCTATACTTCACCCAGACTACAGCAGAAGCAAGAGATAATAAACCGGTGTCATGCATATTCCTTGACCTCTCCAAAGCATATGACACTCTCTCAACCTAAGCTCCTTACTAAAAACTAAATGAACTCAGTCTTCTCAGCATCCACTACTCTCTGGTTCTCTAGTTAACTTACTAGCAGACAACAATCAGTTAGACGGCAGACCTCCTGGTCACCTTTCTTACCTATAAAAAGAAGTGTACCCGCAGGGATCTATTCTAGGCTCCCTTCTCTTTAATACCTTTTTACTAACAATCTACACTCCCACCTTCTGCATCTCATCTCCGATTCAGTACACTGATGATTCTACTCATATTACCCTCTCAGAGAGCCCTACTGACCTCTCTCTTACACAGACTTCTTTTACCACTGGTCACTGGTTAATCAACAACCAACTCATTCTTAACCCAAAGTAAACAAAGCTTATTCTTTTCCTTCCAAAATCTATGTCCATCCTAAAAACTTTCTTTACTCTCTCTTCCCTAGACAACACCATCATTCATGCTGACTCCTATTCCAAACTTCTAGGAATCACAATTGATGATAAACTGAAATCTGACCTTCATATTCATCAAAAAGACCAGTCAAAAACTTAGTTAATTTTTTGTTTCTATACAACAGACCATCACCTTAAGGACCTCACTAGCACAAGCCTACCTCCTTCCTTGCCTATTCTATGCTTCCCCTATACTTACCAACCAACAAGCAAATCTTCTAACCAACCTTGAACAAACCTACAACCAAATATCCAGATTTGCCTGCAACGTCCCTTACAAATCCCATAATTGTCTAGCCCTTAAACTACAGTGGCTTGAATTCCCTAAACAACTATAAATTTCTCAGCTACAGATGGCACATTCTGTACTTGACAAGCCTGCAGACTGCCCCTCCTTATCTACCCTCCGATAAACAGACTACTTTACAAATGCTCCATATCCCAAACTTGGAACAAACTCCCTTCCGACACATTCTAGCCAATCTTCCTTTCTTTTCAAAAGAGAACTGAAGAGTGTCCTTGCTAACTCTCCCTCCTGCACCAGTCACCACCCTATCCAACTTCTACTCAAACTGTTACAATGCAACAGTTCTCCTCTCCTGACTCCAATTCTTATAAATACTAGAACTGTGGTACTTCAGTTGTGCCGCTAAACTATGCTCTACCTAAATCTCATCATTTCCCTTCCTTTAATGCTATACTTCCCACCCCCTTCCCACAACTGCTTTCATTTTCTGGCTTTACTCTCTTGCTTCTCCTAAACTCCACTTCCCTCCCCTCTATTAAATACATGTCTTCCTTTTTACCAACCTGGTTTAATAATTAAAAATACTTTAATGGCTTTTTTCAGGGGACCTACTTTAAATCTACACTTTTTTTACCACAGGTTTCTACCTCTTATAGTTTTCGGCTACTGCCTATGCTAAGTTTATGAATTAATTTTTCATTATTGCTTGAATATTTTGTGGCTTTGTAATATTTCTTCTACTGTACGAATGTATGTAGTTACGATCCCATTACTGCTATGTAAACTCTATTTTGTTCTCAGTGTTGGAGTTGTTCTCAGTGTTGGAGTTTTTCTCCTTGGGTCTCCACAGAAAATGGGCCACAGGCTCAATGGACTAACCTGGTTAACAAAAGACAAATAAATAATAAAATAAAAATGAGGACAGAAAAGATTTATGGATTATTTACAGCATCATAGCAAAAGGTGGTAGTGTTTACTTCAAAATAAAAGATAAGTAGGTATATAATTCCAAATTTCATTTTTTTCTTTCTAAGAGGGTGGGGGCACTGGAATGCACTAGATGGTTGGTTTAAGAAGCAACAAGATTCCTAGAGACAGATAAAAAAGGTATGGAGAAAGGAATAGCAGCTACAACATTCAAGCAGACTTTGTGAATTAAGGCGATCTTATAAGTATTTATAAATGTTCACAAGATTCACAACAAATATTCCATGCAGGAAAACCAATGCAGACATCAGCATTATAGTACTGCAAATGCTTTCAAACAGAACACAGCATTTTGCCCTCAAGGCTGCAACTTATTCTGGATAAAAGTTATTCAAAACAAGAAACACACAGCTCTTTCTTAAATCGATCCATTTCTTACCTTCCATTGCTGCTTGTAATGCATTGATTGGATCTATCTCTGTGACGATAACTCTGGCCCCAAAAGCTCGCAAGGCGTGCACACATCCCTTGCCAACATCACCATAACCTGCAACTACTGCTACTTTACCAGCAATCATAACATCAGTGGCACGTTTAATACCATCAATAAGGGACTCTCGACATCCATACAAGTTGTCAAACTTACTCTGGAAAGCAGAAATACAATGATAAATATCATAACATCAAAAGCCTAGTTATACTACTGCATATATTCACAATGCATTAAATCAAATTTTAATTTAATAAATGTCTCTGGCCTTACTAAACAAAGGATTACATGAATAATATCTTTCTGTTATTTTTTTCATCACAGGAACTGAAGCATCCATCCATAACCTTTTTCTTCATTTTTGAATGTTGAGTCAGGGTGTCACTTCAACAGTGGCAAACACCTACAACCAAGCTTTACACCACCAGAAACATCATACTACAATAAAAACTGTTCTAAGCACTGCTGTGGAAGCCAGCTTTATAAAAAAGTGGAATTTGCCTAAAAGAAAACACAAACTCAATTATGTACATATGAAACATGTCCTGCAAATTAATATGATATTAAAGACCCGCAGATCCCAGGTAATGGCTCTTGAATCTTGGGTAAATGTAAAACTACCCAACTAACTGAGCAACTTTTAGTGACCATTCAGGATTACTGATGGATGCCTGAGACCAAGTTCTAATGGTGACTTTGCAGAAGGACAGATATAGCAGGACACATCACACAGTTGCAAACTTTGCAGGTCATCTCTAATAATTAAAGATATTTCCTCTACATGAATGAGACCATGTGCAAGGAAGACTTCAGTGTATACATGTTTTCCACAGCAGGTAAGAGCTTCACCCTTCTCTGAAGAATTTTAAGATCTCCTTTAAGGTTTTACCATAGAACACCAAACTCTTGATAGGCAAAGATGGCTTGCGGCAGCTTCTAATGAAAAAATAAAATGGCAGCCTTAGACTTCCCAAAGGAAAGCACCTTCACACTCTGTCTTGGTCACAATGACTAACATGCAATGCACTACATGAAAACTGCAAAATGAAACCCCCTGCCCCAGACACATTAGTAAATACAGCAATTGCCTCTCAATCATCTAACTCGCGGAAGGACAAATGACTATAGATGGCTGAAGAGTGATGTACGAGAACAATCAATAGTGTTAATAATTATATTTGTTAGCCAGGTAGGCCCACTAGGCACAGTCCTTTTTCAGGGATGAGCCAGGAGTAATATCTGACTAAAATGCCCTACTCGGTCACACAGTAGGCAAATGAGGGCTGAGCAAACCCTGTACCACGTGAATTATGGCTTGCAATCTTAACCACTGTGCTAAATGCCAAGCTTGGTAGAAAGGAAACGCAGTTGAATAATGTTTCAAATCTCTTCATAACACTGTATTCAAAGACTGTAGCAGAGGAAACCAATGGCAATGCTTTGTGATGTGCTGACAATACAAAATTACCTGCAACTCTGTCAGCAAAAAAAAAAATATGGGGTGAGGTGGAAGTGAGAAAGACCCCAACTCCCCGCAGCCTGCCATAGGTGAATAAGGACACAGCATAGTTGGCTATGCCAGATGGGGAAGAATCGTGTGGATGAGGAGTGCTAGAAACAGAAAACCAGTCATTTCTGTTAGTCCTAAAGAAGGGCTTTTTTCTCTCTCGATTTAGTGAAATCACAGCACTCAGGAAACAACACATTCAGCAAATCACTCCAGCACCCATCCAAACTAGGCTATGCACATCCACCCAGCATATGTGATGGGGAACCTAAGATCAATACTGCAGTAGCTCTAACCTCCCCTTCATACCTGCATTATTCTCATACTCTGACTGCTAAGAGGAAAATGTAAAACTATTTTTTTTGGTACCACAGAGCAGCCTTCAAGGGAGAGAGCTTCACGTGCTGGAATTTGCCTCCCACGACTATCTAAACAGCATGCTTCAAGTATTCTGAAAATTCAGTCAAAATATGGGGATGTTTAAAGTAGAATACTTGAAGGGTGAGGCTGTCAATCTGGATATACAGCTGCCGATATATATTTATGCGTTAATGTGATGAAACATTTCCTCTCAGAAATACTGTTGCTGAGCATTTTGTATGTTACGTTTGTGTCAAACTGAAAATCTTAAAAGAAAAAATAAAACTAGAGAGTAAAATAAGTTTAGCAAAATAAACACTATACTGCTAAAATTATTAGTATATGTTTTGACTACTACAATCTCATTACTTGCTTTTAACTAGGGGGCATAGTTATGAAACTAATTTAGCAATCTCAACTTCATATGAATTACAAGTTCTCATAAGAATCTCAGACTGGAAACAGAAGGATTCTATTTATTACAGGTTTTGAAAATCTTAATGAATAACAACTTGTTAAAGAACCCTAGTGCATTCAGTCCCTGTTGCAGTCTGCTTAGCATATGCTGTTTCACTGAACACAGCTAGTAATACACTCAGGATTTTGATACTGTTAAAATGATGAACCTCAAGGGTATCAAAATAGAGAATGTAATCCTTCTGAAGTGTTTTACTGAGCTCTTCAGAAAGTTTAGTACTTTTGTTACCTCAATAAAAACATGATAGTAGAACAGGTTGTTTGGAATGAGTGGAATAACTTGCGTTCATTTTCCATTTTGTAAAATTCTCTCATATAAATTACACCAATAAGCCCATGTATTCTACTTTGCCTACATGGAGAGAACCTTTCTCATGTACCTCAATTTCTATAATAAGATTACATGGCATTGCAGAATATTCAGTTTTACAGAAAATTCTTGTTTTTCAACTGCTAGCAAATTCAAACAAAAATTAAAAAATTCTCTCCCACAATGTTGGGAACGTTCAGAAAAATATATTATACCATGATCCCCCCCAAAACGTGCACGCTGATTGGCCAGCGTGCCCGTTGTAAATCGAGTTATACTAATGGAAAAAGGTCCGGTCGCCCGGACTTTTTCCATTAGTATAACTTCGTTTAACACTGTCTCGCTATGTTAAATGGGTTTAACATAGCGAGACAGCTTTAAAATAAGCAACGGAGATCTCCGTTGCCTATTTTAAAGCCGTCTCGCTATGTTAAACCCATTTAACATAGCGAGGCAGTGTTTAAAAAAAAAGCAACGGAGAAAGCAAGATCTCCGTTGCTTTTTATGTCTCGCTATGTTAAATGAGTTTAACATAGCGAGACAGTTTAAAATAAGCAACAGAGATGTCCGTTGCTTATTTTAAAACTGTCTCGCTATGTTAAACTCATTTAACATAGCGAGACATAAAAGCAACGGAGATCTTGCTTTCTCGTTTTTGCTCAACTCTGATGTACTGCGCAGGCGCGGTACATCAGAACTGCCGGATGCCAGACATCTGCGGAAGGGCAGTAAACAGGCATTATACTATGCCATTATTTAAGAAAAGTAACAGTTTCTTTTCTTAAATAATGTCATGGTATAATAGCAATAACCCACTTCTGGGTGTGGGTAATGGTAAATTTACTCACGGTTGGCTTTTGTGGTCCTCGGGCCACTGGGACCAAACCACGCCAACCGTGGGTAAATTTAGCATTACCCACACCCAGGCGTGGGTTATTGCTATAGTAGTAGGGGCGTGGCCAAGGATGAACACAGGATAGCAGCAGATTTCTTCAGCTCCACCAATTTCATTGCACTGACAGGAATTAATTACTTAAAAAATTAATTTTTGAAGTAATTTTCTTTCTAAATACGTTTGTTTTATATAGTTCTTGAACTATATCTAAAAAAGAAAGGAAATCTTAACAATATTCCTGTCAGAAATCACTGTGGAAATTTTCCTGTCAGTTTATCAGTCTGAAATGAGTTCCAGTAAGACAAATTCTCAAGACTCCAGCATCAAGAAAGAACTTCAGTCTCTGATAATTATAATCCAGCAACTTACTGATAAAATGGGTAAAATGAATACTAAAATAGACACCTTTATAGAAAAAAACTACAAAACAAATAGACCGGTTACATACAGACCTGCAACAACAGAAGAACCAGAGGACAGGCATAGAAGAAGCTGTGAATGACATGGAAAATAGAATCCAAGAAGAGGAAATCAACATTGAGTTTCTGCTGAAACAAAATACACATTTACAAACAAAGCTGGATGACCTGGAAAATAGATCTAGGCGCAATAACATTAGGATTTTTGGACTGCCAGAAAATATTGAAGGTAACAATATTACTTCTTTTTAACAACTTGGCTCCTAAAACTTTAGACTTACCAGAAGCATTCTCTTTTGGTATCGAAAGAGCACATAGATCTATAGCTAATACTAACTCTAACAAAAAATATCCTAGATCAGTTATAGTTAGATTTCTATCATCTTTTGATAAAGAGATGGTTCTTAAATCTGCTTGGGCTAAAGCTCCTGTTAAGATTAATGAGACAACTGTGCGTTTTGACAATGACTATTCTTCCATGGTAATAGCTAAAAGAAAAGTTTTTCTGCCACTAATAAGGGAGCTTAAAAGCACAGTTTAAAACATACCTTCTGTTTCCTGCCAAGCTTAAAATCTTCCTTCCTGATGGTCCTAAGGTTTTCGATGATTTAGACTCTGCTTTACTGTTTGTCAAAGAAAAGGATTTTGGATAAAATAGAAGAAATGGAATGGGCTAGTTCTTCATTAAAGAGATTGGCAACTGAAGCTTTGTGGAAGACTTCAGAGAAGAAGAAGAGACTAAAAAACAAATGATTTGTTATATTTTTTTTCTCTCTCATCATTTTAGTTCATTATTAATCTTTTTGAATATAGTTCCTGCATTTCCAGAAAGCCACAAATATTTTGGAAAAGATTTAATCAAAGTTATTCTCTATGTGCAAAGAAATGTTTTGTTTCATAACCAGTCAAAATACCTGAAGATTTAATGGCAAGCTGTGATTCAATTTGTTTCTCTTTCTGAAAAGAAGTAAGGTTAGTAATTTGATACATTTTTTATCATTACCTTTTTTTCCTTCTCCTTTTATTATTTTCTTTGTTTAAACAATGACATTCTATTTAGATTATGTAGTGGGTAAAGGGTGGGGGAGGGCAGGGAGAGAACAGTAATGACAATATCATTAATAGAATAATAACATATTTATTCCTTGTAAAAGTTTTTATAAGTTCTTCAAATGCTATTTCTAATTATACTTTCTTGATTATACTGCTTATGCCTGTTTGTAAATAATCTGTTATGCTTTAACTAATAATAATCAGAACTAAATAAGAGTAAATAATAGGTTTTATTTTTAACTCTATTAATATAAACAGTAAGTAACATTCCATTGTATATACTTCTTACAGCTTTCTCTTACATTTTTTTATTTCTGCCTCACTCCCTTTTATTTTCTACTCTTTTTCTTTTCTTTATTAATATATAGAAATGCTTTTGATTGTGTGGGCACAGTGAATAATAGGATTTGTATGAAAATTGAGTTGGGAGAAGAATGTTGAGTTTTATTGCTTGTTGGTAATTTTAGGCTTAATTTCACTTACATAGAGGCTGTAATGATCTGTGGAATACACTGTGAAGGTTTTGTCATGTTTAGATGCATTTACACTGCTAAATGAATGTTTGTCACTAGTTTTTAATAAGTTTCCCGCCAAAATGTTGAGAGACAATCTGAGATGTGGGCTGTCTCATGCACAGTGTCCATGAGTTACTTCAGAAGCTTCAGCTCACAGAATTCTCACAGAGAAACTGAAAGCAGTTAGTATAACCTTTGACATAGTTATCACACTGACACACCACAGATTCAGGAAAATACTCTATTCATAAAATATGTCAGTTATAATGTTTTGTTTCATAACCAGTCAAAATATCTGAAGATTTAATGGCAAGCTGTGATTCAATTTGTTTCTCTTTCTGAAAAGAAGTAAGAGGCTGTAATGGTCTGTGGAATACATTGTGAAGGTTTTGTCATGTTTACATGCATTTACACTACTAAATGAATGTTTGTCACTAGTTTTTAATAAGTTTCCCAAAATGTTGAGAGACAATCTGAGATGTGGGCTGTCTCATGCATAGTGTCCATGAACTACTTCAAAAGCTTCAACTCACAGAATTCTCACAGAGAAACTGAAAGCAGTTAGTATAACCTTTGACATAGTTATCACACTGACACACCACAGATTCAGGAAAAATACTCTATTCATAAAATATGCCAGTTATAATGAGTCTAAATGATGTAGTTTCTTGTAGTAAGTAAATGTCTTATTTTAGAAGGCATAGAAAATGAAACATTTATTTAAATGTTTTTGAAAATCTACTTAACAGCAGCATAATAATCTGTGTTAAAAATTTGTGTTCCAAACATATACTTTACTATAACTCATTTAATTCATCTGATTGACAAGCATAAATAATCTTATAACTCTATTCTGGAAGAAATGTCATGCGATATATTTTAACGCAGTAGGTTAGCATGATTGTAAAATCTGGTTACTAAAATGTGTTTGCTGTGCATTATTTTGTATAAAGCAGACAGATTTATTCTAGGGACAGCAAGTAGGATAGTTCTCAACAAAGACACAACTCAGTGAGATCAGATATATATATATATATATATATATATATATATATATATATATGTGTGTGTGTGTGTGTGTGTGTGTATGTATGTGTATGTGTGTGTGTGTGAGTGTGAGTGTGATGGCTTTTTTTTTATATATAATAATGCAAGTGTTTCTGAGAATCTGCATAACTATCCAATATGATTCATAATAATTTCTATGAATACAATATTTTACTCTATTGACAAAATGAATGTTTGCCACAAGTTTTAATAAGTTTCCCGCCAAAATGTTAAGGGAGACAATCTGGGATGTGGGCTGTCTCATGCACAGTGTCCATGAACTACTTCAAAAGCTTCAACTCACAGAATTCTCACAGAGAAACTGAAAGCAGTTAGTATAACCTCTGACCTAGTTATCATACTGACACCACAGATTCAGGAAAAATACTCTATTCATAAAATGTCAGTTATAATGAGTTTAAATGATGTAGTTTCTTGTAGTAAGTAAATGTCTTATTTTAGAAGGCATAGAAAATGAAACATTTATTTAAATGTTTTTGAAAATCTACTTAACAGCAGCATAATAATCTGTGTTAAAAACTTCTATTCCAAACATATACTTTATTATAATTCATGTAATTCATCTGATTGACAAGCATAAACAATTTTATAATTCTATTCTGGAAGAAATGTCATGTGATATATTTTAAAGCAGTAGGTTAGCATGATTGTAAAATCTGGTTACTAAAATGTGTTTGCTGTGCATTATTTTCTATAAAGCAGACAGATTTATTCTAGGGACAGCAAGTAGGATAGTGCTCAACAAGGACATAACTCAGTGAGATCAGATATATATATATATATATATATATATATATATATATATATATATATATGTGTGTGTGTGTGTGTGTGTGTGTGTGTATGTGTATGTATGTGTGTGTGTGTGTGTCTGTGTGTGATGGCTTTTTTTTTTTTAATAATGCAAGTGTTTCTGAGAATTTGCATAACTATGCAATATGATTTATAATAATTTTTATGAATACAATATTTTACTCTATTGACAATAATGAGTTTAAGTAAATGCTCATATACAAACAATTCAAGATTTTTTTTTGGAAGCTGATAATAGTATTCACATGACAGAAAATAGATGCATCTTAATATATGTAATGTCTGAATCATATTAGCCAAAGTTTTTGATTTAAATGAATGTTAGAACCTAATTTTCTCTCCTCTTGATTTCTAACATCAAGATTATTTGAATGCTATTTGAATACAAGTGTTATATATTACATAGATCTATATAGTAGTATGAACAGTTTTTAAAAAAAAAAAAAAGTTTATTTTAGTTTATATGATGCTGGTTTACCAAATGTGTAGTTTTGTCTTGATAGATAATTGAATTGAAAACTGTTAACCTCAGTTAAATATAACAAGTATTAAACTGATAAGGTGGTAGCTGAGGTACTGCTGCTTAGGGTAGGGGGTTAACTTGAGTAGTAAATACTACTCAAAGTTGGAGTTTTCAACTCCAGGCTGGATGCAAGGTTTAATCCTTACATTATTTTCACTTGTTCATTGTTATATGTATATAGTTTTGACATCCACAATATATTTTGTACACTCATTGTCACTACAAACAAAATTGAATCCTATACAAAATCCCATAAGAGATTTAATAAATACAGCTATATTTAAAGGTACACCTAAAAGAGGAGATGTAACATTATTTATCTTGTTAATTGTTATTTCGATCATAAGATTCTTGAGTTTTAAAAATGCCAAATGACATCTTTAAAAGGAATTTCTTTAAACATTAATGGATTGAATAATCTGTGTAAAAGGGCAAGCCTAATAAGATACATTAATTTACACAAGGCCAATCTAGTCTTCCTGCAAGAAACCCATCTCTTGAAAAAAGATATTGATAAACTAGCCACTAATAAGTATACGGTATTGGTTAGTTCAGAGCACACTCAGAAAAAAAGAGGAGTGGCTATTTTATGGAATAAAAGTATGCCCATTCCTAAAACCATTAAGTCTTTTCAGGATGACAAAGGAATGTTTTGTATGGTTACAATACAAATTAATGGGAAGACTTACACTTTAATTAATGTATATTGGATACCTGGAATTGGTATTAATACAGTGAAACATCATATTGATAAGATCATATCATTCTCTATAGGGGATATTATTTTAGCTGGTGATTTTAATTGTATACTACCACTATAAGGAAAAGAAGAATTACATCTAATGCAAAACATTTAAATGATTTTGCTAATTCTTATCATTTGAATGATATTAATAATCAGATAGATTCAAAATCATTACCATACACCTTTTTTTCTAACAGATACAAAACTTATACAAAAATAGATAGGGTCTTTATTTCTAACCAGATGGTAACAGATTTAATTAATTCCAAAATCATTTCATGTCCTATATCTGATCATAACTCAATTGTTTTTGAATTCATGATAAAAATTACTCATAATGTTCAGATCAAAAGGATACCAGCATACTTAACTCAGCTAAAAGACTATAAAGAATATATACTTTCAGAAGTACAACATTTTCTAGACATAAATAATACTCCTGAAGTCTCCATTGTCTATGTTTGGGATGCCTTAAAATCATATCTATATGGACAAAGTATCAGATGGTATAATAATAAAAGGAAATCTTGGGATAAGGAATTGTTAGATATTCAAAGTAAATTAGACTCATAAACATAATAATAAAGAAAATATTATGGACAAGAAAGTTATTGAAGAAATAAACAAACTAAATGAGAAATACAAAGAAATTTTAACTCAAAGTTAAAATAACTTTAGAGAAATATAAGTTTTTGTCTTATTCAATAAGCCCCAAATACTTGCATAGACTTAAAAATAAAACAAAAAGATTGAATAAACAAAACCATATCAAAGAAATCTTTTCTCTAAGGAAAAAGAAGAATGTTTCTAGTATACCAGAAATACTGGATGAATTTAGAAATCACTTTCACAAGATTAACCATAACAACATTAACATGGAACCTAAAGATAAAATAAAGGAGTTTATAACCACAAACATGAATAAAAAGCTTAATAAACAACAGATTAAACTATTGGACAAGAGTATTTCATATACAGAAGTTATTACACAAATAAATAAGCTTAAATCAAACAAAGCACCGGGTAATGATGGTATTATACCAGAGATATATAAAATCCTTTCTAAAACTACATATTCATTAATACATAAGGTTTTATTTTGGCCCAAACTGAGTTAATAACCCCCATCTTGAAATATACATTTATTTCACCAATTTTAAAACCTAATAAAGATCCAACTAGATGTTCTTCATATCGACCCATCTCATTACTTAATGTTGATTATAAAATGTTTATGAGTATTTTTGCTGATAGATTGAAGACAATCATCCCGGCATTATAGATATAGATCAGACGGGCTTCATTGTAAATAGAAATACTTTTGATAATATAAGAAGAACTTTAACATTAATTGATTTTGCAAATAGGAAAAGAAAGATTTAACACTTATTAGTCTTGATATAGGTTCAGCATTTGATTCAGTAAGTTGGGACTATCTGTTTACCTTACTGAAATGCACAAACTTCTCTGATGCATTTGTAAATTTAATTGAGCATTTATACAAAGGAACACTGGCTTATATTAAGGTAGGAACATATGTTTCACAAAAAATACCCATTCTTAAAGGTACAAAGCAAGGATGTCCACTTTCTCCACTATTCACTTTAGTAATGGAGCCTTGGGCTAATTTGATTAGAAACAGTACTGACATAGAGGGTTTTAAAATAGACGAAAATACAACATCAAAAATTCAACTTTTTGCAGATGATGTTCTAATTACATCAGCAGGATCTAATTCTTCTATGCAGTCTTTATTTGATAAAATGATGAATTTTAAAAGTATTTCTGGTTTAATATTCAATGAAGAAAAAACTAAAATACTACCTATATATACACGAAAAATATTCTCATTAGTGATTTTACTAAATATGTACCCAATTCAGGTCAGATAACTTATTTAGGTATAATACTATCTAAAGATATTAAATCTATTATATATAATAACTATAATACCTGTTTTCTTAATATACAAAATCTTTTAATACCTGGAATAATGTTTTTACTATGGAGGAGAGACTTACAATTATTAAAATGATAATATTCCCCAAGATTTTATACTTAATACAATCAATAATACTTTCACCTACAAAAATAATTATCAAGAAACTGAATACACTAATGTTAAATTTCTTATGGGCACCTAATAGACCTAGGATTGCATTAAAGAAACATACTAATAGCTGGTCTCAAGGGGGTATTTCTTTTCCAGACTTTAATTTATATATCATCTCTTCTATTATAAAAGTTATTACTTTATTAATAGATCAGTCATATATCGCAAAATGGAAAGATTATTGGGAGCTAATTAGTATGCACTTCATGAAAATCTCCTTAACACAAAAATATGATTGTAAATAACTCCATGTTGTGGTTGCTAAAGGAATTTTGTACTTCACCTATTACACCTAAACATATGGTTTGTTACCCATTAAATATTATTATTAGTTATCGTAACTTTATATTCATGCACCCTAAGTATAGGGAATGGAATTTTATTGTATTCCTATAATGTATACTCAGGGTATGCTTATGTCATCTACTTCTGAAGGAGCTCATTTAGCTATAGATAATGATCTAAAGTACTGGTATCAGTTGATATCTGATAATAAAGTTAAAAATCTAGATTTCTTAAAACAAGAATTTGATCTAAGAGAAACTTGCTGGTTAGAGGTTCAGATCTTTAGACAACATCTCATTGATAGAATAGATCTAATGTCTATAACAGTTAAAGAATCTATTCCAAAACTGATTGATTACTTGATATTAAATTTACAGCATAAAGTTTCTGATAAAGGTAAACTTTCATATATACATAAAATTATCAGACAAGAAACTTTTTACAGTGTAGATTCATACTGGAATTATTTCACCTCTATTAATGGGGACCCACCAACTCAACAAGATAAACAATATATATTGGAATCTGCTTATAGAACTACATCTTCCATTGTCTGGAGACTTTATACATGGAAATTTTTACATAGATCTTTTTATACACCTTTGATGATGAATAAAATAAATAATAAAGATAATCTATGTAAGAGATGTAATGTAGAAATTAATGCTGACTGGGCTCATATGTTTTATGACTGTAAGAAGTTGAAAGAATACTGGAAGTCAATTAATGAATTTTTGCAGGCTCTTTTTACAGATAATTTCATTATTTCTAAGTCTCTTATATTATTCAACACACCTGTACCTCAATGTGTTAAAAATATTAAGCTTCCCTTGTTATGGTCTATCCTAGCAGTGGCCAGGAAAAAAATAACTAGAAATTGGATTTCAGATACACCTCCTTCGTTCAATGAATTTAAAAATGTTATGAATATAATGTGCCATATGGAAATAAGCACAATTAGAATGAGAACAACTAGAAAAACATCATATTATATTGGATGGGATAATTTACAAAATTTGTTAAAAAAATTCTAATTTCAATAGCACGGTATTTTAGTTTAATTAATTGATCTGATTGTAGTGGATGTCTTTGTAAATACTTTAGTTGTTTTGTTGAATATTATAATAATACCTATTTTTAATTACTTGCATAAAATTGTTATGATATTTCTCTTATATGTTAAAACAATAAACCTGTTTTGAAAAAAGAAAAATATAGTAGTGGTAGTGTGGGTGGTACAGCCCACCCATCTTATATGAATGTTACAGGAGGATTATCCCCATGCAAAAGCATTAATTAGAAAAACTAGAATTTTGATGTGTGTATCTTTACACACACTTGGATGGCATGGTTTTGATCTTTTAGCTTCATAAATTTGCTGCTCACATGACTGTTCACTATTTTGCATTAGTCACATGAGGGTCAGAATGTTGACATTAGCCTTTTGCACATGCTGATAGAATTCCCCAAACATCTACATTGCTGCCACTTATGCAAAAATTACCTTTGTGACAGAGTCATTAACATTTATGGCTGGCACCTTCAGTTCACCTTTCTTCAACATCTTGTACAGATTGTGGACACCAGTTGTCGTCTCTTCAGAGATCCCACGAATTCCTATGGGAAGTAAAAGGAAAGGACTCAGAAGACCGATTTCACACTGCTCACTTCAACGCTGCATACAGTCTCATATGAGCATTCACTTCAATCCATAAAATGGGCAACAATGTAAGAAAAAAATAAAAGCATGCGTCATGTGATAACAGGTAACATTTTTGGCAGTTTATTGACCCATTAACATAAATTATACTTAAACAGATGCTAGGTGTTCCTGTTTTCCAGAAATCACGGCCCTGAACGAACTTTTTGGACCACATCCAGAGAACCCTCTCATTAATCAGGGAGATCGTCAGTTAGCAAAAAGAATCATGGTTGTGAATTGTTGATGGTGTACTTGTGTATTCATTTGCCTGTTGTGTGACCTTGAGCATGTCACTTAACCAGTGTTTCGGGGAATTTGGGCTGGGCTCATTAATGGTCTCCTGGTTTGCATGCCTAGTGGCTAGCAAAGAACCCTGGTGGTAGTTAACAGAAGGGTTGCAACCTAGTTTTAACACTCAAGAAACAAATTGATTCAACTGAAGGGTGTTCACACTTGTCAAGTGCTCAAAATCTACAGTTTGATCAACAAAAAGTTAATGCAAGAGTGTATACTGCATTTTACAACAAAGATTTGCAGACTTATACTATGCATGGGAGTGCAGGGGCAGTTTCCCCGCATGGGTGATCATGGATGTGCAATTCCCCAACAAAGGTTCATTGCTGTTTGAATCGACTTGTGTGTGTGTGTTTGTGTGTGTTTGTGTGTGTTTGTGTGTGTTTGTGTGTGTTTGTGTGTGTATATATATATATATATATATATATATATATATATATATATATATATATATATATATACATACATATATACATACATATATACACATATACAAATGCAGACAAATCAGTAACTTCCTTCTGTCAGTTTATGCAAGGCTATGTAAAATCACTTGCAATGCGATATTAATATGAACAGTGATAGTCTTCTACTATCCAACTATTTCAAAAAATTAAACACAAGACAATTATGGGGCTTAAAGCAAGAAATGTGCATCAGTGCCACCTCCAGTGTGTTTTAGCATGCCCACTTCTAGAATGGAGAAGAGATGTTTATCGTTGTTTCAGATGGGAGTACAGAATGTTTTAACAATAGAATAATAATGAAGAAATTTCAGAGCAGGCCTGCTAAGAAAGTACATTGGCTGATGTCTCTCCAGCCAAATCTACACCTGAGAATAGTGCTCTCCTTACAAATCAGCTTCCGCACTGTAACATCTCAGCATCAAACCTTCATCTGGTAGGTGTTAGGAAATCCTCTGCTGGCTGAATAGGGACACACATTCATGGTGTAAAAATAAGTCAGAGCACACAGTCTTAATATCTGCAAAACAATTCTTGCAGGTTTAGATTTTCAGGTTCCTACTGCTGTAACAAAGTAAAAAGCTGCCAAAATAAGCCCTCATCAACCAAACTGACCAAGTCCTCATCTTCAGCAGTTTTAAAACGGGAACACTGAACTCTTGTCTTCTATATTACTGCTTCATGTAAAATTACATTTTATGCCAATACATTAAAGCACACACAGTTCTACTGGCAACTAATGTGACCCTTCCAAGAATAGTCTCTTTCAAATCAAACTGTAACCATGTCACTGAACTCCAATTCACTCGCTGTCAGGTGCTCCTAATGTATTTTCCATTGAACTGCTAATTAAAACGTAACTGCAGTATCATAGTTGTATGACTACACCATGAAGAGTGCAAAAGGAATTTCCCTTCCCTAGGACTACTAGATGTTATAGAAGCTACTGTACAGTACCGTAAATAACACAGACAAGCATATTGCCAGTTAATAGAATGCCATAGCATTTAACATTCCAACGATAATATGCAACATTCTAACACTCAACTAAATGTTTGGCAAGAGGTCAAACCCCTCCCTATTCCCTCACACCGCAATTTTAAAAGCATCTTCAAAGACATATCACCTCAGAGAAAAGGGGATAAACGTGGAGGTGTAGAAGATGAGCACCCTAAAAAGTTAAGTGTTAGACACCGAGAGTCAGATGGGGTATCAGGAACATTCCCTCAGTACAAATGTAAATTAAACTTTCAGTAAAACTTCAAAAGTAAAATGTTGTGGACTCCTGCTTAAACCCCAACCTCAAATCTGGGGTAGTGCTCACCAGTTCTTATTCCAACATTTCTAAACAGTCTGTTTCCCCTGAAATCTGCCTCACATACCTAGATTTGTACATGCCAACTCACTTCAGAGATTTCAACCTCAGTTCCCCCACCTTACTACCTTTGATCATTGAAATGAAGTGGACCAAGTCAATTTACTTGAACTCTACTCCAATAACTTATACTTATAATGTCCCTAAACATCAGAAGCATATGCAATAAAATCAAAGAACTACAAGCCAGCATAAGCATATATTCCCCAGATATTCTCTTCCTAACTGAAACCTGGCTCAAACCTCACATAAGTGAGGAAATACTTCCACCTGAATACAACATCCTTCGCATAGACAGATTGTACAAAAAAGGAGGTGGTGTAGCATTGATATTTAAACACCACCTCAATATTCAACTCCTGAACTCATCTGCCACTCACCACAACAATGAAGAAATCCTTTATGTCAATCTCAAACTAAACCCAAACAAAACAATCAATATCATAGGATGCTATTTCCCACCAGGACAAAATACTACACCCCTAGAAAATCTCCTGAGCTGCGCTCCTCTATCTCTACCCCAGGAAACCATCATTCTTGGTGACCAACATCAACTGGCTATCCTGTAATAACAGTCTCCCAACCATTCACCTTAATCTCCATGGGATCACAACTAATTTAATCCCCTACCCGAATCAACAAAAACCCTAACAATCATACCTTACATGACTGGATCCTAGTCAACAAAGCCCCTCACTCATACCTAGCAGGCTGCTTACATACTGATATTATACACGGCCAGAAAAAATCTTAATTTACAACATTTACTGTACATACTGTTGATAATCAATATCTTGTTATTGTATTAAAGCCAACAACCTGTAATGTTGTTTACTATTGCTACAACTTTGTATCTCTGTCATGTACATGTGGAGCCTTTCTCCCCGGGCATCTGCTGAAAAAGGACCTGCGTCCAGCTGGAATTTCCCAGTAAAGAAATGTAAATAAATAAATAAGACCATAGAACGTGAGGTATAATCTGTAAACCGCTACCTGTCATGAAAAGGTAGTGCAGCAATGCAAATGGTACCTCCGTCACCTTTTGCTGTTGCTTTCCTGCACAAATGGAAGCATCAGGTTACTGTTAATTATATTTTTGTCTTAGTATTTCAAAGGCACTCCCACATTCAGAGAACCTTGCTGGTGACAAAACATACTGCAACCCTCATCATCTTAAATGAGATTGTGCAATTCAAGCTACAAAAAAACTTGAAAAATCCATGATGCCATTTGACAACGTCAGCCTTTTTGCTCATTGCTTCATGTCCTTTGTCTGCATGCATCAGTGGAGAATCACTAAAATATGTCCTGAAAAAGAAATGAGATTTACAGATAATTCATGATTATGCCACAAAGAAAATCTACCCAGTGCTTAACCAGTCCTTATGATGGTCTCTTGCAACTTTGTCATTTTAGTGGTTGAAAACTGATTTTCACACAATAAATCTCCTCAGTAATGCTGAGAAACCCTTCGACTTTGCCCAAGCTCATAATAGCCAAATACCACATAAGCTGCTACAAACTTTAGTATCTTCCTTACAAGCATCACTGGTTAATAACCCCCCCTCCCCAATTAACTATTCAGCTCAGTCTTGCCTCACAAAGGTTTTAAGACTTGGACTTCACAAAGCTTTTGTTTTTTTAGTTTGCCACTTCATGTCTGCAAATTCACTCACCTGGTCAAATTTATCCCCTGGTCTTAACTTTCTACTTTTCTACAATTTGATCCTAACAATGTGATACACAAATGATGTTAACTTGGGTAGCAAGGCACTTCACTATATTTAGCTCCTAGGTATCTTAGAAGTTTTGATTTTGTCACTCAAGTTTTCCCCTACCTCTTCCTAACTAGCGATCACCATACATTTTCTATCCTGCATTCTGAGACTGCGGAGTCAGTTTGATTCCATCATAAATCTGCTAATATTGAAACAGTTGGAAGACCCTGTTCATCCACAGAACACATTAAGTACAGGACAGGAAGCAGCAGTTACATTTTCCAATCAACTGTTTAATCTCAATATTACAGGGAAACTGAAGTCCGTATGAACGCTTAGGTTCATAGATAGGTACTAGGCTATCTGCCCGAAGGCATTTATAAGCCTAGGTGGAATGTGTTGGCTTTCGCCATCCCCTTAGATTAGTTCCTTGTGCCGCTGTCCAGCAGAGCCATTGAAGTGATCCCTGGGGTAAACTTTGTTTCCCATCCACTCGTCAAGGTTTCTCTTGAAGAGAGTTAGCGAGGAGCTCTGCCTAATGTAGATTGGAATCTTGTTCCAGAGCATGGGAAGTCCCTGGGACAGGAATCTAACCCTCCAGCACATACTATTTATTGTTGTGGTGAGGTTTAGATCCCTGAAGCGTGTGGCTTGAGGGGATATGGTTTTCTTTAGGTGGAGCATGTCCATCAATTCTGGGTTGGACATGGCCTTGTATGTCAGGCAGAGATCACCTCTGAGTAGGCGGTATGCAACAGAGTACAGCTGGAGTTTCTTCAGTCGAGCTGCATAGGGTATCTGCTTGATGCCAGTGATCCTCTTGGTGAGGTACATCTGTGGTCTTTCCAGTTGTTGCAGGTGTCTTGTAAGGTACATCCCAAACAGGGCATTGTACTCTATGATGGGTCTCATGAGTGATGCGTAGAGGGGCCCAATGACCTCTTTCGATCTGGATGCAAACCCTTTTGTGATTAGGTGGGCCACATAGAAGGATTTTCTAACCACTTTTGCAACGTGATTATTAAAGGAGAAGTTACTATCTACTTGGGTCCCCAGATCCCTTACTACGTCTTCCGTATTTAGGGGGCTACCACCTATGTGATAGTTTGTGGGTACTTTATTTCCCAAAGGGGATCACTATGCACTTTTTGGCATTTAGCTTGAGGTCATGGTTTTGACACCAGGTATCCGTCTGCGTGAGACCCTTTTGGAGGATGTCTGGGTCAGCCGGAAAGTCAATTATAGCCCCTAGTTTGCAGTAGTCTGTGAACTTGGTCAGCCATAGTCCTCCTCTGCTTGCCTGTAAGTATATGCCGAACAGGAGGGGTCTTAGGACTGAGCCCTGGTGAACGCCACTTGTAACCGGTTTACAGTCAGACCTAGCTCCCGCAACTCTTACCATGTGGGTTCTGTCTGTGAGCCAGTTGGCAACCCATCTCGTAATGTAGGGGTTTATGTTCAGGCTGGTGAGCTTGTCTATAATACCCGAGTGGGGAATGGTATCAAAGGCCTTTGCGAGGTCTAGGTAGGCTGTGTGGACCACATTTCCCTCGTCTATAGCCTTGGTAACTGTCTCAAAGAAGTCCACCAGGTTTAGGAGGCATGATCTGCCCTTAAAGCCGAACTGGGTAGGGTCCAGTGTTTGGAGGTTCCCAATGTCTCTGTTAATGAGATCCATGATGATGCGCTCCATAGCTTTGCAGACGAAGCTAGTCAGGCTTATAGGGCGATGGTTCCCGGGGTCCACTGTGGCTCCACCTTTGTGGAGCGGAATAGCCATTGCTGTGCGCCACTCTGTGGGCACATAGCCTATGGAGAGGCTGAGTTTAAACAGTGTGTTTAGGTGAGGGGTTAGTTCATCTGAGTTCATGTAGTACGCAGTCTGGGACACCGTCTGGTCCAATTGATGCTGTGTTTTTGGCTTTGGAGAGGGCTGTTTTAACCTGAGTGTCTGATTTCAGGGGCACTACATTCTTCTGGTATAGTTATGGGCCCGTTTGGGGGTGAGAGGGGGGGGTGAAGTTTGCACTGAAGCTGTCTGCCAGGATGTTGGCTATATCGGTCGGTTCAGTGTATTTTGTGCCATTCTACACCAACTCCGAGCAGATCTGAGAATTGCCACTTAGATTATTGACATAGCTAAAAAATGCCTTGTGGTTATCTTTGGAGTCCATGGCAATTTTTCTTTCGAAGCTAGCCTTGGATGATTTTATGAGGGAACATCGTTTCTTGCTGATACTGATCAGGGAGGTCTTCCCTTCTTGGGAATTTACTCTTTTCTGTACTAGTTTCCTCCTTCTATTGTATAGCTTGTTTATGGCAGGGGTCCACCAGACTGGTTTCCTTTTCTTGGAGGAGTGAGTCTTGATTTATTTGGGATAGCATGATCCATGCATTCTTGTAGGTGCACGTAGAGTACATTAGTAAAGGATTTTGCAGCTTGGACAGCATTATCCTTTAGCATGGGGGCTTTGAAACTTCACACCTCGGTCCTAAGTAACATGAAGTTTGCTTTTGAAAAGTTTTTCACTGTGGTTTCTTTCACCGGGAGTGGTGGTGGAATGTGGATATCCAGAGTGATTAGTTTATGGTCAGATCTAACCAACGAGGGGTTGACGTCCGGTGTGGAACACCGGTCGCCCATACTGGTGATGACCAGGTCCAATATGTTGTCACCTCTGGTGGGGGTGTTGACCAGTTGATCCAGGGCGTTTGAGTTTATAAATTCTAGGAAATGTTGGGCAAGGGAGTTTGTACTCGAGCAGTTCTCCCAGTTAATATTTGGGTAATTAAAATCACCCAATATCAGGGTGTTTGGTAAGACCTTTATGTTTCTCAGTGTTTCCAGGAATGCTGAGTGGGGGTCCTGGGACATGGTGAGTGATCTGTAGCAAGCTATAATTTGAATAGCAGTTTTGCCCGTTGTTAGCTGCACGTGGATGACCTCTGAAGCATCATGCTGTGCCACTAACCTGGAGGTGTGGGTATCCTTGATGAATATGGATACTCCCCCGCCTTTTGTATTTCGGTCCAGGTTTTGTGGCCAAAATGTATGGTATGAGTTGTAGCCTGGTAGTGATTGGGGTGCTCTCTAGAGCCTTAAACCAGGTTTCTGGTGCATATATTGATTTTCTCCATACTGAGGAGTGCCTTGAGTGTGTGCATTTTGAGGTTTACACTTCTGGCACTGAGTAGCATTACCCTCAGTTTTTTGTTACTTGTGCTACTTATGGCGATGGATTTGTCTTTTGAGCCTTATCTAAAAAAGGCACTATGGGGGTGGCAAGCGCCTTGGCCAGTATTCGAAAGCCTAAGGGTGACAGGTGCAAGCAGTCTCTAGCGAAGCACTGTGGCTTGTTGAGCATGCCATCCCAGGCTGACAGACACTGGATCCCCTTTGAATGACACCAGAAGCTTAGCCAATTGTTGAAATTGATATTTTTTTCTCTATACCGTGGTATCATTCTTGGTGAGGGCAGGATGCTACTCAGGGTCATACCAGCTTGGGCTATGTGATCAGAGAGCGTCTTCATGTAGTCCAAAGAGGTACGGCTCAGGCCATTCACACCAACATGGACAATGAGTAATATCTGTACTTGTTCTGGAGTGACCTGAGTGCTTGTGTTATGTGGCGGATCCTAGCACCCGACAGGCAGCTAACAGTAACCTTCTCCTTGTTCAGCCTAGTGAGTGGGACGTCAGTGTGCCTGACTAGAGTCTCCTATTACTAGTGTGTTGGACATGTTATTTTGCCTTAAGGGGTGTGATTGCGTGGCACACAGGTTTTGTGAAGTATGTGTTTCATGGTTTGTGTTGGGGGGGGGGGGTGGAGGTTGCTTGGATGTCTGCTTTGCAGGCCTCTGTTGCTTTTGCAGATTTTTATTTAGAGCCTCCAAGTATGTTTTCGTGTACTTATGTGTGTTTTTTGCCGGTGCTGGTTTCAAAGGTCTATGTGAGACTGGTGGTGTGATGCAAGTAATTCCCTTCTCCTCTTGACTGCCTGGTCCAGTCTTGGGTTGAGAGAGCTTAGCTTCCAGTTTGGCTGTATAACTGCATCTCTCGCATGTATTAGTGTTTGGTGGAAGGAGGAGAGGGTTGTCTGTGTACATGAGGCAACTGTAACATTGCCTCAAAATGCCCAGATTCACCAGTTGGACCAGACAGTACACCTGAAACTGCCCTTTGGACATGCCTGGATAGGTATAGTGAACTGTTTTACTGATTGGCTGGTAAGGTCGAATAGAGAGGCTTGTCCTTCACTACAGTATAGGGGGAGTCTAGTGCTAGGATTTATTAGTGCTTGCTATGAGTTTAGAGCAAGTGCCGGGATGAGAAGTGAACGGTTCTGAGTGCTTAAGTTGAAAGTTTGTCTAGTTCCAAGAGAAAAATTGAAGAGTAGACTTTGTGGAGCCGGGAATACTAATATCCTAGCTAACCGGCGCTGCCCGGCACACAAAACCGTGCAAATGCGTGTATTATAGCAGGGAAAGGAAAGAGATAGAAATTAGCCCAAAATGGCCAATAAACTACTAATTTCTGGGCTGAAACCACTCCTCCAGGGACAGGTAGGCTGCTCAAAGCTCCCTCTCTCACAGTGAACAGAGAAACTTCTGTCTATCCAAGTAAGGTATGAGCAAACACAGAAACTTGTAACACAGCCCTGAATTCAGCACTAACCTGAAAACTGGACTATACTAGCTTAGAAAGGCGAGAAAACAAGTATTTTTTTTTTTCAGAAAATAAAGCAGATACAATAAAAAAACACTTCAAATGCACAGAAATGGCTATCACACTTGAGTGTGTAGCCTACAACAGTTAAACAAGTAATTTAAACACAAAACGACTTTGTTAAAGTGCAGGTAGTAAAATAAGTACAATATGTAGCTGAAACATACTTTTAAAATCACAGAAACTCTAGAAAATCGGCGTTTTAGGCAGAATTAGCTAAAGGCAGCAAGAAAATGCAGAAAAATTATATTCAATCACTCCATACTTCATACATACTCCATACTTAGCTGAGAATCTAAACCTTAAAATCTAAACCTTAAAATGGCACCTGCCCATTGCAGAATAAGCATGGACAGACAAGCACACATGCTCAATCTGAAGAAGCACCAGTTCACCTACAGCACGTTTTTAGGATACTAGAGGAAAACAAAGCAGTTTGTAAATGCCCAATGGCACTTGGAGATGAGCTGTCGCCACGGAGAAGGAGCACAAGCAGACCATAACTGCTGGACCACTATGATGCCAAAGTAAACAGTAAGGAATGTGTACTGAGTGCAAACCATACCTCAACTGTTCATAATTTAATATCCAGATTTGTGCCTCACATTTTTTGTCTGTTCCTCAAACATCTGTGGTTTTCTAGCAAATCATTGGGTGAAGTCATTAAATAAAGACACATCTGAAGTTCAGACTTAACATTCTTCACACAAAAAACTGCACACCAATACTAAACATGTTCTAGCAACTTTACATTTAATAAAAGCAATATTTAAATGCGGTCCCTGATTTTGAGCCTTTGTATCTCGTATCTCTATTTTTGGCTTTGCGCAAAGTTCTTATGCTAAAAGGTCTGAAAGAAATAGTACACTTTTTTGTAAACTGTACTTTTCATAAACTGTTCAAACATTATCTGTATTCAATAAGAGCATACAACTTCCCCTACTAAAATCATATACATAGAGTTTATAATCCAGTTACTAAACATAATGATACTTTCACAACAAAAAATATAGTTAGAGCCAGTTTTCATTCTGAGATACATTATTTCTGCTCAAAGAACTTCCAGCTAATTGCAATTCCTATGTAGCAAATATTTATATGCTCTGTCCATCTTCAGATATCACCCTTATTTTCCAAAGCAGTTTCAAGATGTTCTTCTCCAAGAACGGCTACTTGCCTGGCCTGATAAAGCAGTAGAATGTTTGTTATACAGTAAGCCCTGTTCAGACATACAAGAGTAAGAAAAGAACCTGTGTGTATAAAACGTCTGAGATATTCTTAACATAGGTGTTGCCCAAGTCCAACAGGATGGCAGGACAGTTGTGAAATGTATTAAGATATCCACTTCAGTTTTAGAGCTACAAGGTTAAGGCTCATAAATAACACAAACAAACCTATAACTTAAAAAGTAAAGGGATGCTGATGAAGCAGGAGTAAAATTCAAAAAATAAGGTGAGAGTGGGATTTTAGATGCAGATCCGTAAGGAGAACAGCCATACAAAATATTTTATTCACAAGTAGCAGAAAGTATTCTAAGAACTAAGCCAACACGAAACTGGAGAAAATAGATTCTGCCTAGAGATAACTGCAGTTAGGGGTACAGAGAATAGGAAGATTGGTCTAGACTTTACTGCAAGAAGCTAACAAAAGGAACAAAGGTAATGGGAGCAAAAAACTAGAGACAGGAAGGTAATATAATGGAAGAGGCTAAAAAGACATTCGGAGTACAGGTTAAAGACCACCTTCCCTATCAAGGATTCATAAAGTATAGGCAAAGATAAAGGGATCAGGGAATCCCAAGTGAAATATATATACATATTTGCACAAACACAATATAATATATATTATAGTGTGTGTGTCTGTGTATGTATGCTTATATATATATATATATATATATATATATATATATATATATATATATATATATATATATAGTATGTGTGTATATGTATGCTTAATATACATATACATATATATATATATATATATATATATATATATATATATATATATATATATATATATATATGTGTGTGTGTGTGTGTTTTATAATATATATATATATATATATATATATATATATATATATATATATATATATATATATATACACACACACACACACACACACACACACACACACACACACACACACACTTTTTTGACTGATACCCATTTGACCGACACTCAATTAACCTAAATTTCATTTGACTGACTCCCATTTCACCGACAGCTTACAATGCTGAATTTCAACATACTTAATCTTAAACCAGACAAGCACAGTTAGAACACCAATAATTAACCCTTTCCAGAATTAAAAACTATTTTTAAAAC